>NC_056732.1:624963294-625055794 GCF_019279795.1 Protopterus annectens | reverse complement strand
ATTCCAGGTTGAACAGCAGATTACACAAGCTACAAGTTGCTTAATTTCCTGACTTTGAGCAATGATTTTCCAGTGCTTGGGATTCAAGTGGCTTTAATGTTCCTTACACAAATATATACTATATATAATAATGCAGGTAGAGGGACACAGTCCTCAGATGGGTAGTGCAGAGGGGGCTTGCTCCCTTGTAAAAACATTTGCTTTTGTACGTTTTACTTCTATTCAACTAAACATTCCTTCATTGTTATTTGATCAATGGAATGTTAGATAACAGTCTGTTTTCAACTTTCCGTTATATACTTACATATTATACAATGACTAGCCATTAATATTCAGAAATGAGCACACTGATTGGTCAACCCAACCACCGTTGTAAATCCAGGCATAAACCAATGGAAAAGGTTCCAGTTGTCCGGACTTTTTTCCATTAATATATGCAATATAAATATTCATTTTTTTTAATAACCATTCAAAATGGAGTCCTAAACAAATGAGAGATATGGCATGGAGAAAAATAAAAGGATAATCATGTACGATATACAAAATTAAATAAATGTACCTGATTATCCTTTTATTTTCTGTGATATTCCTTTTTCCATTACTTCCTTCACATAGCACTGGTATACTGTGAAAGCATGGGAATGCTCATCCCCCAAGCATGCGCAGTACACCAGCAACACCCTAGGATACGAAGGCAAAAGCAGAAGAGCACCACGGCACTGTTGTACAAAGGCATTATTTAAGAAAAGTAAGCAATTTATTTCTTAAATAATGCCATTGTATAATAGCAATAACTGACTCTGTGGTGTGGTATATTGAAGATTTACCTAGGATTGCCTTTATTTAATCACTCGGGCTTCATCCTCATGATTAAACCACACCAACCATGGGTAAATCATCAATATACCACACTGACATCATCGGTTATTGCTTAATTAACATAGATATAGCTAAAAAATGTCATGCCACAATTCACTGAACCACAGCTCAAAGAAAGCATTGCATTGTGTCCCAATAATAAAAATCAGGAATGGGCTTTAACGCGGGTCCTGCAGAAAGACAAGGTTTCCACTGTCTCACTCCACCTCAAAAATAAGTTTTAGCATGGATCCTGCAAAGGGGCAAATGTTCTACTTTCCCAATTCCAGCCATTTGTTGGATCTAGATATGATGTAATATGCTTACTGAGCTAGGTTTTATTGAATAATGACTCAACTACAGTCAGGGAACCCACACACACACACACACACACACACACACACACACACACACACACACACACACATACATACACAAATAAATATATATATCTGTATATAGATCTATGTTAAATTATTGAAATTCCAAAACTTCGAAATTCATATGGCTAAGACCATATGATGAAAGTTTCAGAACTTTGAACATTAAAATAAATAAATAAAAAACAAAAAATAATTAAATATACCAACTCTGAGATTGCACTACATTGTGGAAAAGGGTACATTTCCTATTCCACATCGTACCATGATCTCCATTCAAAACGTTTGAAGTTTCAAAACTTTGATCATATGGTCCCGACCATATGACTTTTAAAGTTTTGAAACTTCAATAATCTGACAGGAATCCATGTGTGTGTGTGTGTGTGTGTGTGTGTATATATGTATATATATATATATATATATATATATATATATAAAATATATATATTTCTGTACATATGCACACACACACACACACACACACACACACACACACACACATACACACACACACACACACACACACACACACACACACACACACACACACACACACACACACACACACACACGACTGAAAATTACATTTAAAAATCAGAAATATAATTCTCAGATTTCATCTCATGAAAATGGAATTTAATTTTTTTTAAAACCAGAAACTTATCCCTGGAAAACATTACTAAGGAAATTCTTGCAGCAATGTCTTTACTGTACAGGTGGCTCAGTTATTAGCACTGCATAAAAAATGTTGACCATATTGGGGCCATATACTACTGTTTCCTTTCCATCCTTAGGTCTGAACTTATACAAAACTAAATGCATTACACTGCTGAAAACACAAACAACTGAAAGCAAACAAGAAAATTTTTGGCTGTTTCCATTGCCAACTTCTCATGAAAAATAACTGTTCCTGGAAGTGAGACCAATTCAAAAATCAAAAATAACCTCCTAAAACAAAACAGATTGCTCCAGTTTAGTAATCTGCAAACAATAAGAAACATGCAAAAGCAGTGTACGGTCCTGAAAGCTTAACGGTAGTATTATCACTCATTTTCATTTGCTCTCTCCATTTGGGCTTCATTGCTATTAACCAAAAAAAAAACATTTTTTGTTTAAATTTCAGTAAATACTACCATGTATGGAATGACCATTGTAAGAATCCTCCCATATCTACTCGGATAAAGCATCGTCCTAAACTGTTTTACCTACTGCACGCTCTAACTGATGTCATATAACACAGAGATGTAATCTACCATAAAGTTTAAGCTTTCAGAAAAGATTAGATTTCCATGAAGACAGAATCTGCAAGAAAAAAGTTAGGGAGGACATTTCCTGGAATAAAGGACCGATTTTAAATGAGAACAAAGTGGTTGAGAGGGGAACCTTTTGTAAATGTATTCTGAAAATGGATATTTTTTAAATTGTATGTAGAGTGATGATTGCAAATGTAACTGAATTATTGAACTGTTTACATTTGTGATCATTACTCAAGAATATTTGTTTAAGTATATTCTTATTTGCTGTAGTTCAGGTTAGTATAGGGATGATCACAAATGTGAATGCATTGTTTACATTTGCGATCAAGTGGTTTCGATTTTTTTTATTCATTGGTGATACAATCTCATGATATTTTATGCTTCATTCTTCTAATTTAAGGGAAAATCTATTTCAAAATGCTAGAAAGTGCTATGAAATGTGTGTTTGTGTGTTCGTGTGTGTGTGTGTGTGTGTGTGTGTGTGTGTGTGTGTACACATCTGATAAATAAAATGGGGAATGGTGAAGAAGTTAAAATGAACAAACACTTGTTAAATTACAGAATGTCTCTTATGGAAGGAGCAATCATTTCTTAGAATGGAAAACAGGATGATTGGCAGTATCTGTGCATTAAGCATTGCTGCATGTAGAGGGGCTGTAAACGGATGGTGACAGCGGTAAGCTGGGTTTAGTCACAGATGCTGCTGTGCTATGAATAAAGTCAGTACTCATAGCAAAGAAGGGTTTTCTAGAGCTACGGTTTGAAATCCCCACATTTTTAGGGCTATCCATCATGGACTAATGTTTTGCGAAAGTTTATGTTTGGAATGAAGAGTGATTTTACAGACATTATGCTAAATCTCATTTTAACATGAAAAAAAATTATACTAGAACAGAAAATGATAGCTGTCACAATCATGGTGCTTCGTACAAAAAATATACAAATCACAATTAAAAATATATTTGGGATGAAAATTTTAACAACTGTCATAATTAAGTGCCGTCTTTAAAGTCAATAATTGCTGGCTTGTAATTACATGCTTGCTAGCCACCTGACAGTGTAATACTTGGCTCTAGATGATTGTCACAACTGAAGTGAGACCCCGACACCATGTGCAAAAAATGGGAAATAGAGGTTGTGTTTGAACGGGTGGATGAATGGATGGATGACTGTATATTTTAATAAAACAGTGCTTGTAGATTCACTTTCAGTGTAGTTCAACAAAAACAACCAGCATAGATTATAAATTTGAAAGCATACTGAACCATTCTCTTACTTGAGTTCAGTTACCAAAAATCCTTTTGCTGCAGAACATAATGCAGCCCCCTTTTCAGCACAGTATAGGCATGCAGTTCTGCTTTTGTTTACATTATCTTTTCAGTAATTAAACCAAAATTATACAACGATAGCTCATTAGTATTCAAAAATATGCCATGCTGATCGGTCAGCCCAACCAGAGTGCCTATTATAAATCGAGCATATACCAATAGAAAAAGGTCCGATCGCTGAAGTGTGACTAGACTATCTTCTATTAATATATGTTATGGAGGTATACATATCATTTGTTCAGATTTTCACAGACTGTCCAGAATTTTGCCTCTTATTTTTAGTCTGTCCCTCATAAAATTTGTGTTTTTTTGAGAAATCACTGAGTGAAGTCACAAAATAATGACACACATTTTAGTTTCAGAATTCATATCCTTCAGGCAATGCACGTTAGCATAAATCCTATTATTCTATCAGCTTTCTAAGTTTATAAGAACGACATTTACAATTGGTCCCTATTTTGGGGCCTTTGTCCCCCATTATTTAAGGTTTTGTGTCATTTCTTGAGGTAAGAGGTAGAGAGGTACATATGGTGGGTAAAGCAAATACAAGGAAAATCAAGTACATTCTAAACTGTCCAATTTTATAGTTTTTTTTTTTTTTTTAAATAAAGCAACAGAGATCTTCCTTTCTCCATTGCTGGTTTCCAACAGCATTGATGTACTGTGCAAGTGTAGGAATGTAAGTACCCATACGCATGCACAGTACATCAACAAACACAGAAGAATGAGGAAACAAAGTGGAGGAACACTATGGTGCAGTTATACAAAGACATTATTTAAGAAAAGTAAGTAATTTTTTCTTAAATAATGTCATTGTAGGATAACAATAACTGACCCGTGGGTGTGGGTATATGAGGATTTACCCACAGTTGGCTTTGTTTAATCACTCATTCGTTGCCTTTGTGATCAAATCAGGCCAACCATGGGTAAATCCTTAATATACCCACACCCACTCATCGGTTATTGCTTAAGGACAGCACAGTCCATCGTTCCATAAAAGTACCCCCCTCCTTTTAATTTGTATGGAAATTTAGAATGAGTAAACTTACATCAGAAAGCATTTCTTAAAGTTTGCTTCAGCTAGTGATCAGTAGCTGTCTGCTTCACAATATTCAACAGCCTAGTTGGACTCACGTCAAATAGTATCAGATTTTTCTGTTTTACTTAAACAGTTTAATTCCATGAAATGGCAGCCTTTTTTGTTAAAGCAGGTTTCACAAGGTAGCAGCTCCATCCTGCTGCACAGAAATCACAGCTGAGAAACCTTCAAAATTCAGTAAGTTTCTTACTTGAGCAGAAAACTTTCTCTCTGTGAATAATAGTTTAAATTTTTTTCCAAAGCTCTGGTTTACAACAGGCGTACAGTGCAGACAACATCCGGTATGCTTTCTTTCTTCCTTCAACTAGGTCCTTTTTCTTAGGTCTCCATTTCCACTCTATTACATATATTTCTGAGATGTCTCTGATTTCTCAGTGTTCACAATTTTAACTCATATTTTAATTTCCTCCTTGTAAAACTTGTTTTCTGGCAAATTACTGAGGATTGTAGTCACTTTAAAATACATGCTAATACAACCTCTGTTATTCTGCCACTTTTCTCAGTATATATGACCAATACTTTACATTTATCTGAGATTCTAGTCCTTTGTCCCTCATTAATTATTGGCTTTGTCCCCTGATACTTTCATGAAGAAGTTAAAAGGTATGCTGTTACATAACACCCTTGTGTCTACAGATCTTATTTCCTATTACATGACCCTCCTATCAGCTCAGACACAGAAGGGTGAGCTGGGCAGGGAGTTAACTCCAGATAACCCCTCATTATTCCTATGCTGGGCCTCTGGCTGATAATGCACAGTAAATTTGAATGGCTAGCAGGCAAAACTATAATGCTGCCTTAGCATTCTGGTCTTTAGGCTGGCTCATCCAGGTGACAGAAGTGTGATAAGTAACAATTATGAACTTCCTTCATGATAAATAATACCTTAGAGCTTTAGTGAGATCAGCTAATGGGCTAGCAATGATAAAAAAGTGGGGAAGATTTTTGGTAATAGCTCTCAAAACCTGCCAGACCCAAGAATATCTTGATTTGTTTTCTGGCTACTGATGTGGACCATTCTGATGGCTTCTTCTTTGCCTTTGGTTTTGCCATCCCTTAATCTATGAGAAACCCCAAGTAGTTGGTTTTCTCCGTACTTAGTTTGCATTCTGAAGGATTAACAGAGCATCCTGCTGCCCTGAATGAATGCAAAACTGATTGGATTTTAGTCAGGTGGATTACTAAGGTATAACTATTCTAAGGTATAACTAAAAATAACTGGATAATTCAAGTATTCAGTGACAAAATAAGTGTGAATCTACAAGCATCTACCTATCAAGAACTGGAAAGTAGCAGGGATGTTGTGCAAACTAAAAGAAAAAGCTTTATACTAGTACAAACAATCAGAAGTTGATAATTCAGTTTTCTGTATGGGATGTTCCATCACAGGAATCTGTCAATATCCTGCTGTGAAATGCAGCGAAGAAAGGTACCTAGCCTTCTATAGTGTTTCTGCCAGCTTGGCTATCCTGACCATTGAGTATGTATCAAGCTTCAAGATTTCACTGAAGAACATTTCACACATGTATGGTGCTACTGATGTTTGTAACCAGCACAAATGGACTGCTCCATTTGATTTGGGATTACACAATAATTTCCATTTTCAGCATTTTTGGATCTCTCATTTTAAGGTCTTCCTCTGGACTTCTGAGATATGATTAGGTTTTACATTCACCCTTTTGATTGCTTACGTGATTGAATTGTTCTGCCTCGTAGTAGTGATTAAAAATGCCTGCTTTTCCAGGTAAACTCTCTAACTTCCTTCTCTTGCTGAATTGACAGAGTATGGTGCTCAGGTGTTTGTTCAGATTCTTGAGCTGAAGAACTGCTGGAGTTATACTAGCTACCTGGTTCTTTCAAGGTTTCTGTATACTAAAATGGTACATTTTCCCAGGCTTTATTAACTTTACCTTCTTTGTTTAGATGACAAATGTGTACAGGTTTTCTTTTATCAGGTTACCTCACCTTATATTTTACCTATACTTTCAAATACCTGATCACATACATTATATTTAGTTAGAAATTCATTTTCTGCTGTAACGACTACCTTGTTTCGGAGGTGGTAACTTCTCATACTGACAGTTCCATTATAAATACATTTTCATACCTTTTGGATTTAATCCATGTGTTGTCTCACAATGGACAAGGATAGCTGCTAATTTTTCTTGCATCTCTGACATATGCTTAAGAACACTCCTGAGAGGAGTAGAATCTTGAGCTCAGTCTTCAACAGCAATGTCGAAGATGTGTCCTGTAAAACTGAGTTACAGTTCTCAAAAAAAAAAAAAAAGAATTAAAATTCCACTTTCGTGAATTGAAATTGGGTAAGTATACCTGTATTTGTCAAGTGTAATTTCTGGTTATTACTATAATTTCATTATAATTTCCTAGTGCTTCTAATCATCTGTATCTATCTCGCTCTCATATTCTCTCTCTCTCTCTCTCTCTATATATATATATATATATATATATATAGATATGGTTTACTATTGAAATGTTGAACGGCACTACATCGACTGTACTATATTCGAACATGGAAGTTCGAAAATAGTAATGTTGATGACAAAAAAAAAAAATCTAGGACTGTGTTTTAACATGGGTCGAGGTAGGGGAGATGTTTGTAATTCTGAATAATACTGAACTCCTACCTCGACCCATGTTAAAACCATTCCTAGATTGTTTTTTTGACATCGACATTACTATTTTCGAACTTCCGTGTTCGACTATAGTGCAGTCGACATAGTGCCGTTCGACATTTTAATAGTAAACCTATATATATATATATTTATATATATATATATATATATATATAAATATATATATATATATGTGTGTGTGTGTGTGTGTGTGGAAAATTCATGCTAATGTAAAACCTGTTATTCTATCAGTTTTCTAATTTTGTAAGAGCAGTATTTAAAAATTGTCTCTATTTTTAGACCTTTGTCCCCACATCATTGATGGCTTTGTCCAGATTTCTTCCTCTATGCAGTTAAGAGATATGTTACTGACACAGCTGTACAATGTTCATTATATTGACCATAGCTTTAGTTATGTGGGTAGATTACCCTAGCTTACAACATTTGGGAAGGGGAAAGCTCCAGGGACCCATGGAATGGGGTTCTACCAGAGCCTGATCTAGACCTAGAGAAGGAATCAAGCTTATAGTGCTTAGCAAAAGTATGTATAGAGGACTAAGTTGCTGTTTTTAGAATACTTCTAGAATCCAAACCTTTCCAAAAATCCATAGAAGAAGCCAAGGCCTTGGAAGACTGCACCTTGACCCTGCCAGGAACAGTTTTGTTATGGGGAATATAACAAAAGGTAATAACCTGAGACAGCCATTTGTTTTGACACAGGTTGTCCTTTTTCCTTACCTACACAAGTAGAGAACAACTGATCCATAGATCTAAAATATTTTACTCTGTCAAGATAGTACCCGAGTTGTCTGTGGACATCCTAAGTATGGAGTATCCTTTCTACTTCATTTTTAGGTTCAGGAAAGAAAACAGGAAGATGGATAGTTTGGCTTAAGGCAAATTCGGATACCATTTTAAGCATAAAAGAAGAATTAGGTCTCAAAGAAACGCTGTCCCTGTGGAAAAAATCATAGAGACTCAACATAAGAGTTTACGACTCTGACAGTCTTCTTAGAGAGGTCAGAGTAATCAGTAAAACTGTTTTCCATGTCATTCAGTAACAATGCAATGTATGGAATATATGTACGATTGTTTAATATATTAATCGATTGATTAATTAGATGTGTTATTTAAAGTCTGTCTGAGAATGTGAATGTTGATCTAAAGAAGACCCTAGAATGTATGAGATAAAAACTTTTGACCTGTTTTATTAAATGTTACCTTTGTTTTATTTAACAAGAGTTCATTTTATTATTAGACTGCCCATAAATGTCAAGCCGAGCACCTCCTTGGCTCTCTTCAAAAGAAATCTTGACAACTGGATGGCAAATAGGAAATGTAGTCCAGGGATCATGTCAGTCGCCCTGCTAGACGGGGTCCAGGAAAGTAAATATTGTGGGAAGAAATAGCCAGGGAATTGTTATGGCTAGGCTTGTACAGGCCCTAGGGCAGATAGACTAGGACCAACCTATGAACCTATGAACCTATTATTATTTTTATAACCTGTTTGGCCAGTGTGGCAGGCTGGTAGTTGAGCCGTTTTTATTTATTTGCTTTCCATGTTAATACATCATGTCAGCCAAATTAGCTGTTTCAAATTTAGCAAGTGTTAGCTTCTGTAACAGAAAAGTAAGATCCCAAGGGGGGACCACCAGTTTTCTTGACAGTCTCTTATGCAAAGCCCCTTTCAAAAACATTTTTATACAAGAATGCATTGAAAGAGGAAGCTCCATGGGCAGACATGCTGAAATGGCTGATAAATGAACGCTGACAGAGTAATAAGAAAGGGTAAAGGAGAGTAACTCACAGAAATCTTGTAAAACCAGAGAAACACCAGCACTGAATGGGTGCCGCTTATGTTGTTTGCACCAGCTAGAAAACCTTTTCCATTTGGTAATACATGATTTTCTAGTAACAGACGTTCTTGCTTCCACTAGTATCTGCTGCACATGCTCGGTAAACAGGTGCCTAAATGGAGTTAAGACCTATCATCCAAGCAGTCAGCTGAATGTGATTGGGGCTGCAGTATACCAAACACCCCCATTCTTGTCTGAGTAGATTCATTCTCTGAGAAAGCTTGTGGTAATTGTCCCTGATTTCCAAAAGAAGGGAAAATCACTGTCCTGAAGGAAGTCACCACAATGATCTTGGGCGATTCAGTCTGAATCTTCAGAAGTACCCTGGATATCAGTGAAAATGGTAGAAAAGCATACAGGAATATTTGTGCCCAAGGAAAAGGCATCTGTCTTCTAGGCCTTACTTGGAGTCCTACAGCAGCATTTTGCCAGCTGATTGTTCAGAGAGGAGGCAAGCAGGTCTATTTCAGGAACTCCCCACTAATGGATAAAATCATGGAAGACCCCCCCCCCGATCTAGTTTCCATTCATGAGGGTCTGTCCTTGTCCTGCTTAGCTTGTCTGCCACACAGTTTTGCTCTAAGAGAATATAGGATGCCTGTAGAAAGGGACTGTGCTGTGAAGCTATATCCCAAATTAACATGTCTAGTCTGTAGAACGGGTACAACCTGGTTCCCCCTTGCTCGCTTGATGTACTAGATGACTGTGGTATTGTCTGTAACAACTTATCGAGGTCTCAGGGACCACAGGTGATTCAGAGAGTTAAGTGCCTTGATTAGGGCAAGTATCTCTTTTATTTTTATGTGCTTACTTCTTTCCTTGCAGTTTTATCCCTCTTCAAACTGCTCCACAAGTAAGGTCCAAGGCATCTGTGGTGACTGATTGCTGTAGAGCAGAAGGGGAGAAGGGGAGAACTTGATTTAGGGAAAATTGTTGTCTCTACCATCAGATTTCTCTTCTGACAAATCCCAGAACTGCGAATGGAAAATATAATGGGTGCTGCTGCTGGGATAAAAGAGACATTGGGTACTATTCTATCTTTCTCATATGGAGTTCTGCCAGGGGCTTAATGAGAATCACAGATGCCATGAAACCCATAATCCTGTAGTGATCAAAGTCTGAATGGAAAACCCAGTGGAAAAAAGCTCTTTGAACTGAGCTGCTTTGCAGAAACCCCATCCTGTGTGAAGGAGTCAAAAAGGACTTTTGAATATTCTCTTGGAATCCCAGCTTCTGCAACAGAACTCTCACCCAAGTCAGAGATTCCTGACACTTTGAAAAGACTCTGCAAAGATAAGCAAATAGTCTAAATATGGAAGCATGTGGATAGCCTGTAGCCTGCAATGTGCTGTAACTGGAGCTTAACACTTTGTGAACACTCTTGGTGCAGTGGATACTCCGATGAGTAAGGCAGAGTACTGATAAAGTGAACTAGACACACAAAACTTTACGAAATATCTGAAGTCTGGATGAATAGGTATATGGTGTGATAAGCATCTTTTAAATCTAGTGTTACCAGGAAACTTAAATGAGGAAGAAGGGGTAACAGGTTGTGAAGTGACAGCATTTTGAACTTGGACATTATCACAAAGAGGTTTAAGAAAGAAAGATCCAGAACAGGTTTCCAAGCATTTTCGTTCCTTGATACTAAAAACATCATTGATTAAAACCTTTCCTAACATAGGAAGTAAGAACTGTCTCCCTCAATGCCTGAGACAACATGTGTTGAAGGACAGAGTGAAATAGAAGGGTCTGGTTTGGAGAGTGAGGAATTACTCTCTGCAAAGGAGGAATTTCCTTTCACTGTTATCAGTGACCTTGATGAATGACCTTCAGAACCCATTTGTCTGACACTATCTGTTGCCAAAGAGAAAAGTGGAGATTAAGACTTTCTGGAAGGGAACAGGAACTGCTGGGAGGGGGTGGGGGTGGTGGGCAAGGTCCCCTAAATACTCATTCTGAATTGTTGAACTGTCCTTTGTTCTGGGCATCCCTGATCCTTTTTGAAGCCCCATTGCCATTTCTTCTTAAATGTCTGTTTACCAGAATTTTGCTGAGACTGTTTATTTTGTTACTTGTTAAAATTTCATGACAGGTTAGAGAATCCCTTAGAAAATTTGGAAAAGGAGTACTAAAATATCTTAGAGATTTCCTGGATTAGTTTACCCCTGTCATCACACGTTTTGATAACCTGTGCAGCAAGGGGGTCAAATACTAAATCTCTATCCAAAGGAGAATTTAAAATGTCATTTTTCACATCATCATCACCTGGGAGGATCTAAGACCACAGCCAGGCAAATATCCTCAAAATAGTAGACGTGACCACAGCCCTAGAATAAATACCAACAGAGTCATAGACACACTATAGACAAGAGTTGTGATCTGTAAAATGGAAGAAATTAAAATATTCCTCACATGAAGAAACTGCAGATAAAACATTCCTCATACTTTCACAGTTAGTCAGAATAAACCTTAACATATGACCTTGACAATTCAAAATTTTGAAAATCAAAGTAGCAGAAGCATACACTTTTCCCCATACTTATCAATAATTTCCCATTCTTTGTCAGAAAGAGTAGAAAAGGAAGCAACCAAATATTTAGCAGCAGTATGAATAACTAAAACTATAGCTGCTGGTTCAGGTTTGGGATGAGTGTATAACAACTAAAAGGAACTGAGGAACTTTGTCAGGAAAACTGCAGACAGTGATGCACACAAAGCTGACAGAAATGAAGGAATGGATGAAGGTTCTGGAAATTCCTTCTGTAACAGTCCATAGTGTTTCTGAGGGACTGAGAAATCTTGGTGTTCTCCCAGTGAAAACACTTACACATTCTGGAAACAGTCTCAGAGAAGAAGAAATCCCAACACAGAGAATCAGAAACTAAGCAACCACCTGAGTCTGGCTCAGAAATCTGAGGAGGAAAAGCCTGCATTTGTCCCTTCACCTCCCTATCCAGATCCAGAATCTTGAATCTCTTCAGGAAAACAGGTATCCTTTCTTTTGCCAGTAATCACTTTATAAGAAGGAGCAATAGCCTGAATTAAACCCTGAGCCAGACACAGAAAACTATTTCTGTTTAAAGGAATTTGTGGAGGAGTAGATACATGTTAGTTTCTGTTTCTTTTAGACAGGTAAAAAGGGGGCCAATAGTGTTATTAACATCAGCAGTAGCTTCCCAAGAGAAAGACATAACATTTTGACTAAACAGAGAAATCATCTCTGTTTCCTGTTCCCTCCCCCAGGTCCAACAACAGTATATCTCCTTTGCCCACTGAGTAGGACACCAATAGTCACAGATGTGGATAACCCCTAATCTATGGTGGCTGTAGATGTTATACCAGGGGGATCCAGGGCAAAAGATGATTGGTCTGAGGGACTAGGTTTGGATACAGCAGAGTCATCCACCTGCAGCTGAGGCAAATTGCCAGCCTGCTGTGATGGCAAAGGCTGTTTGCTTAACCCTTTCTTTTTCTGGATGGAAGAAGGACCAACCATGGAACCAATAGTTTGTTCCATGATCAAGCCAAAAACGGTGCCAATTTTCTGAGGGAAAAAACAGCATAAACTGGTAAAATTTAAAAATTTTTACTAGTCCCTTTTTTCACAAAAACACAGTAAAAAGCACTTTAATACACTTTACCAGTACCAAAAAGTATAATAAATACAATTTCTCCACAGAAAAAAATGTTTTCAACTACTTTAGACACTTTTAAAACTGACAGGAAAAAGGTTTGTTGTTATTTAAAAGTACAGTTAAGTCTCATGACAGTTTATTAATATACAAACTCCTAACTTAAAAATAACTTTCTTGTGAAATGGAAAGTACATTAAAACAATAAATATTTTATGTGGCAGCTTTTTCCCCAAAGGGAACTTATCTGCCCAGCAAAGAAACACCACAAGCCAACCTTCAATCCTTGAAAACCTGCACAGAGTGCTGTCTTTGGCAGCAGGAAAGCTCTGAAGGGGTTGGTGCCCAAACAACTCTTTTTAGTTAGTTCAGCTCAAGCTGCCTAATAGTTTGGGCATGTGGAAGGTGCCCTGAAGCTTTGGAAGCTGGACAGCTGTTATATCCTTGGCAGGATATAACCTACATAGTTAAGGTTACTGCAGCAGTGATCAATATAATGAATATCAGAAATAATTTAATACATTTTAAAGATTAAAGGTGCATAGAATGAGTTTCACCAATATGATGGCTTCATCATTTATAAAAATACCACCCTGCCATCAGTAACTTCATTGAAGCCCCAAATAACCTCCACTCTGTGCACAATAATACCTACTTTCTTCCAGTCTCATAATTAGGGGGGATGAAGATTGCGGCTGTCCGAGATATAAACTTTCAGGGGGTACAACTGTTATTGCTGAAGTTCTGTTGAGTGTGCATGCATGAAGTGCCAGTATTAATTTCAGTAGTTAAAGTGAATGTGTATCTTAACCGCAGGATGGAATTTTTGCTGTTTAATTTCAGAAGATATTGAACTTTGAAAGACCTTTTTTTAGTCCTCAACTTGGGGGATTGTCCAGGGTGTCATATGAAGTAGGCTCTGGCTTCTCCTCAAAACTCTGGTTTTAAACAGGTATGTTGTAGGAACCTAACTCCCTTGTAGTTTGTTCCTTATTTTCTAAGGGTTCTACCACCACCCTGTTACCTCAGCTCACATCTTTAGGTTATTCTTTAATTTAACATATTAATGGCCTGCATAGGGCCAGGGGGGGTGCAGCAGTTAGCGTTTTTACCTCACAGCAAGAGGTTGTCTGGTCAATTCTCGGCTGGAGCGCCTTCTGTGCGGAGTCTGCATATCCTCCCTGTGGTTGAGTAAACTTTAAAGACATGCAGGTAGATGTGTGTGTGTGTGTGTGTGTGTGTGTGTGTGTGTGTGTGTGTGTGTGTGTGTGTGTGTGTGTGTGTGTATGTGCCTTCTCTGAAGAAGGTTGGGTGGCAGGCTGGCAACTCAACACTGTAAATATCCACTGCCAATCAACAGCAGACTGGTGATCTGCTGTGGCAAGCCCTAACTGGGAAAAGCCAAAAGTCAACAATGGCCTGATCTGGATGTATAGGCTACGTACAAGGTAACAAAGCAGCATTACTACACTTCTATCTTCTTGCTTGCTATAATACATAAGTGTGCATGTGTGTGTGTGTGTGTGTGTGTGTGTGTGTGTGTGTGTGTGTGTGTGTGTGTGAACTAATATACATCAGCTTATTGTCTGCTTGAACAATGAACCAATTCTTTCATCTCTGGTTGCACAGTTGTATTCATTTTAAGCTGTTACTCATCCCTTATACAGTGTTTATTTTTGTTTATTCTTGCCATTTAAAGTTCACATTCCCCTCTAAGATGTTTATTTACATACTGCCTTCAGAACTGAGGATAATAATCCCTATAGATGGACAGCTGTTTAACTTGCTGATGTTCTGCTCACACCTATACATTTAGCCTTCAGGATTTGTGACTTGGGTATGTTTTAATGCTATAATTTGGATGATATATGGATAATAATTACAACAAATTAGCAGTAAGGCTGTGACTTCCTATATAGGTCAGTACTTAGCTGTACCATTGCCTAATTAACCTACACATTCAGCAAAGTGTACTTCTTGGATACCACAGGTTACACTGTACATGAGATAAAATCTATTTGAATTTAATTACCTCTAAAATGTTCTATCCCCTAGATACAGCAGCTAAAATTCACCCACGGATTATCTCTATATATTTATGCAAAAAAATATTTTTCTTTATAAATATATTTCATTAAATATATAAATTAATTCCTGTAAAGAGGACAGCACGTGAGAAGATCATGGAAAACCGGAGTCAGTTGATGGAGATTTATTTTACAGTTTATAAAGGGAGTTTTTCATTATTACGTGGACTGCCAACATTGGACTGAGCAGTTGTGAAAGTCAGTAATAGAATCACTGACACCGTGGTACTGTTACTCTCATCTGCTGTCATAAAGGTCACGGGGTTTGATGGACCATGGGAAGATTAGTTCATTTTATTATATTATAGTTATTAAGAAACTCTGCAAATGGTTTGGTAAGGATTTTTTATTATTATTTTAGACATGACAGTAGCAAAACTGGTGCTTAGGAAAGCTGCTAGGGAAATACTGACACTGGTAGATCTTGCTTTCCCCCTACTATTATTAAAATGTCTACACCTAAAGTAAACCTTTAGTTACTAGAGAGTTTTATCACACTGCAGTTTGCAAAAGGTGGGTTTCTTTATTTCAGGCATTGACACTTACAGTATAACTTAAGATGCTTTTTATACTGTAATGGAGATAATTAAATTAACTGTGTCCAGATGTGGTCAGTGTTACTGGGAAACTAAAGTCAGCAGACAGGGAGGCAGACTTTAGTTATGAAAAGCACATTTGTGAACTGTGAGTAAAATGTTCCATAATGTTGTGTTTCAGTAGTTACCAAACAATAATTCACTGAGGATGAACATGATGTAAGTTCCATTTCTATGGGGCTAATTCCAAGCTGATCTACCAATTATAAAGGCAGAATGCAGCTTTAATCATTAGGTCAACAGACATGCAATGTGCATTATGATTATGTCAGTGACTTTTTTTTACAGTGGCTAAATAGATATACTGCACATAAATCATTCCAGAACAACACTGAAAATAATCTGCTGTTGTGGAAATGTAGATTTCGGATGACCGTGTCATAGAACATGCAGGCAGGACAAAATAAGCATTCCCCCCTCCATTGTAGTTCTAACACCTTTCACACAGACTTACCTCAAAACACATGTTATTTGATATAACCTACAGTGTGATTTTAGACAGGAAAAAAAATCATGTCACCTGGTTAAATGTGTAGCAATGTTAACCCAGTGCTACATCTGCTTCAACACCAGATTCCACTGGATGACTATTATTGTTAGCACTTCAGAAACCACAGCTGTTGTTTAAACTGATTGCCTTTCCACAACCTGAGAGCACTATCTTAAAATCGAAAGCACTGGTACTGCACATTTATTATTGTAAATCATTTCTTACCACAAAATGGGTTAATAAAGAGCATGAAGTACTTATGGCTTCTTAAAGAATGCCTTTGTCAGTTAAAGGTGTCAGTTTCCCCTTATCATACTTACATACTGAATTTTATGGAGCCTTTTAAGTGGCAGTTCTGAAATGTAATAGCCTGAAACAAAATACAAAGCAGCTGTATTAATATTTATTACATAATATACCCTCTCCACCAACTTTTTAATGAAATACCAGCTTTTGGAAAGACATTTCTCACTTTTTTTTTAATTTCTAAAGGGTTAGGGAAAAACTGACTGAACTTAAGCTAAAAATAAAATGTATGTTTTTCATTTATGGGCCTAAAAAGAAAAAAAAAATATTAACATAAATGTGCGAATTGTTTGACCAAGGAGCCACATTCCATTTACTAGGTACCTCTTTCTATTCTCCTCTATACAGGTGGTACCTCACAATTCAACCATAATCCGTTCCAGAACAGAGGTTGAATTATGAAACTGTTGAATTGTGAGACACCATTTCCCATACAAATGTATGGAGAATGGTTTATTTGTTTCAGGCCCAAACAAAATAAAAAACACACTAAAAAAATAAAAAAAAATGTAGCTCACCATGATTTGAAGTTTAGAACATCTCTTAAATGGAGGAGAAGATATGGAGGAGGGATGGAGGACTACTGTACATTCCTAAAACTATTGAAACAATATATGGTCTCTCTCTGCTTACTGCTTCTTACTGCTTGCTCTTGCTGTGGGATTTGAAGTCTTCTTAAGACACTCAGTCTTGCTGGCTGGAATCAAAGTCTGGTTATAATTGCATTCACAGTCTGTTGCATACAGAAACTTGCAGAATATACACTGATGAGAGAATATACTTTGCAGCATCAACTTTAGAGAGCAGTAACCAATAACTTTTTATAATAAACCAAACTGGACAAACATTGCAGTTTAAAGTACTGTTCCACTTTACTTCTCATATAGTACAGATGATGTGAGAGATATAACATTTACCTCAGGACACCAAATGTGTCCCTACCATACCCCTAACAACTAGATTTAATACAGACTTTTTATACATATTTTAGTTAAACTCACGCCCTCTAGGTTTTGGAAAGATACTGCCTTGATGACGCAAATGCTAACACATCTGTTCTTGTGCAAATGCTGATAAGTAAACTGTCTTCAAGAAAACACCTTGTGGATTAGAAAAACACATTTTTAAACTTTCTTAGAAAAGCATGTCCTGTTGTCCAGTGAAAGCAGATTACATTCTTGTCACGTCTGTAAGAAGTTCAGCTTTCTTGATGTGTGTATAATACACTTATAAGCAAGTTCCTTATTTTTTTAAGCCACAGTCATTTAGTATGGTTGCTGATCACATATTACTAAACTCTGTTTCTGCATTTAAGCAAGCTTTTTCTTTCAGCATATTTACAACATAATTAATTTTAGCCCTAAATTCATAATATCTAACAATTCCCTCTGTTTTTAAACATACTCAAAACATTTTATACTGATATGTATTTTTTTATCACATTATATAGTCTTTTGATACAACAAATCAAAATGCAATTTTACATAGTTAATACAATGATATTAAGTATTACTGCCAAACTGAATGTATTTAACAACTTTTTCTTTTGCAGACCATTCTGTGAAATTATTTTATCAGTTATGAGCTGTGTCTGCTTTAGTTTAACTTGATTAATGTATTCCTTTGCAATTACAGAATTTAATTTATGACTTAGAACTGTTTCATTAACTCTTTGCAACTTGTTGAATTAAATCTTTACTTTTATTGATTATTTTATATCAAAAGATTAGAGATAGACTAATATCTATAAGAGACAAAAACCATGTGCTACTGCAAGCATTTATAAAATTGTGGTCATGTCTTTGAACTGCCCATTAACATCTTGGTAAAGTACTGAACTGGGCTTATATAATAAATATTTGAAAGCAATTATTTTACTGGGGTAAAACCAGTGATATTACAACTTGGAAAATTACTTATAAACTTAATACAATGTATTATGTTCAGTATGTATTTACCCAGACTGTTTGCTATTCATGCATTTCAATTTAGCAGCTATCCTGAACCCAGTTTTTTAAAACATGTTTTTTCACACATATTCATTGCTAGGCATTAATTTAATTTGTACTAAATTCTTCTGTATTTGTACATACAAAGACTATAAAGTAAATTTAGTCTAATCTTACAAATTTAATAGCATTAATATTAAGCAAAATCTTGGAAAATGTTTATGTCTCTTTAGAAATATCTAGTGGAATTGACACCAAATGCATATGTCCTGTTATTTTAAACTACATACTCAGCAATTAAAAATATTCATGCTTTTTTATACAAACATTGTCTTGCCAAAAACATATTAAAAATAGTGTCCAATCTTGTTCAGTTTTTTACATATCTTTACTCTGTCTTGTATAGCTGTAATCAATTTTAAGCCATCTCTTGTTTTTTAAACTATCTCTTGTATAACTTTACAGTTTAACAGGTTGTAAATACAATTTAATACTAAACAATACAATAATAACCATTATGATAGCTATTAACAACTTGTAAAATATCTTATTCTGTCAGGTTTAATCCAGTTTCTAATACACTAATACCTGTTTTTCCCTCCCCCTGAAAGAGTATTGTTAAGAAGGAACTTCTGCTCTTAGCTTTATTTCAGACCCTTTTGCAACACATACTGCTCACACAGTGTGTAAAACTGATAAAGTACCCCTCCCCCTGTAGTACTGCAGCATTGTTTATTTGTTTTATAATGTATGTCAGCCCAACACTTTGGTTATACATTTATTTTATTAGGTTACCAAACTATAGAACTTTGTCTGATTTGATCATCTTTTCTGTTGCCTTTGCTGTCTATTTCTACTAGTAGTAATTATTTGTACCCTCCTGTATACTTTATTTGAACTGTATGTATACTATAACCCATCTGTTGGCTATACTTGATGTAACTAAGGTTTTTTTTTTTTTTTTTATTATTTTTTATCAGGGACATATATGCACAATTGTGATGTTTTATTATAATTACCAAATAGTGTTGCATGTGAACATTTTAACAATTATGTTTTAAATAATAAGTTTTTAGAAAAACTCAAGCCACTTGTCTAGCAGTCTTGTTTCTTATCTTATCTTTTCAACATTTCCTGTAACTATTCATCCAGTTTAGGAAGGTCTGAGCTCACATTTCAGTTAACCCTTTTTAGCATTTTTCCTTTAATCATATATATATTTTTAACTTTTGATTTCAGTATTTTTTTATTTATTTAACTGTTCTGACATTCATTTTAAAAAGACTGTTTGACTAATACCATCCGTGATTTTATTTTTTTTTAAAATTCAGAACTTTAACTGTTTGTTGTGGTGTTACTATACAATTATAAAAAAAATGTAAAAAATAAATAGATATTAGCTTAACAAACACATTTATATATTTACATTATTTATATTTGCTGTTGTCTGCCTGTTATTCTTGTGTGTTGTATAAAAAGAAAATACATGCATGTCAGTCTTGTGACTAAATCTTTACTCTTATTTAACTATTTTTATTTAATTTTTATACATTAAAACTGTTTTGTTTACCTTTTGACTATGCTAAGAATGGCAGTCATATGCTCTACTTTACTGTAGTGCTGATAAATATCTTGCTTTAATTGAATGGAAGTTTTAAACATTTGAGAATGATTTGTATTTCACCATCCTACCATGTAAGCTTAACCATTTTCAAAACACAGACATATTATAAAATATATCTCTTTTGTACAGATCAGCTGTAGTTTCCTACTTTTTCCCAATGTATGAAGGAAGTCAGTCTCTGTCAGTTCGGCTAATCTATTTTCTTCATCTTGTAACTGTTGTTTAAGAGTCTCCTCATGGTCTGCCTGATATGTCTCAGGAACCTGTTCTGCTGAATCTGAAACTCCTATGCACTTTTGAAAAAATGTTTGTATAACTTGTCTAAACTTCCTGAACTCATTGTGTCTCTTTTTTAGAAGTTTACTACATTTTTTTGTAACAAAATGTACTAGTGGTTCTATCAGTAACTGATTTGACTCATGTGGTGACATGACATAACTGTTTAACATCTGAATGTAATGGAAACACTTTACCCTTAGTTAATTCTTTATCATGAACAGATCTGTCTTTACAGTCTATTGTTTTAGCAACATCATGTAATACTTTTTTATGACATAATACACAAAATGCAATTTTTGTTGAAGCACACAATAAACATTTGTCATATTTCACATGGTTTTCTTTGAGATACCAGTTAAATATTGTAATACATTTGCATAATGCCTTACTATCAACCTGCCCTAATAAGGTTTTACATTTACTAATATGCTGTGTATACCAACATTGCAATTTTTTACACTTGCTTGAGTTATGCATGAAAATATCCATACTGTCTAATATCCAAACTATCGAATAGCATCCATACAAAAAAATGTGACGTAGAAAAAAGTCTTACCAGTGAGCAAGAAAACAGGTGATCAGGCTGTTGTTGCAGATGGCTGGAAATTTTTCAAAGTCACTTGAGAAGCTGGGAAAGCACAACAGGCAGTGAACTATTGGGCTAGTGGATATCCCCCTTTTCTTTAGTGAAATTATGGCACTGTGACTGGAACTTCTGTCTCACTCCGGATGTAGACGTCTAAAAAACTTTACTACTGCAAGCTGCATAAACTGGAATACTTCTGTTCAGAATTGACACATACGTACAAATGTTAGTTACTGCAATTTAACTGAAGTAACCCTCTGCAGGGCTTACCATCACTCCCCCTGTGTTTGAATATAGGTTCAGATGCAGGTATTAGGTTAAAATGCAGATTTTAGGCTCAAATGCAGGTATTAGGTTCAAACGCAGATTTTAGGTTCAAATGCAGGTATTAGGTTCAAACGCAGATTTTAGGTTCAAATGCAGGTATTAGGTTCAAATGCAGGCTAGCTTGCCATTGAAAAATATACGGCTCTAGTCACTCAGCTGGCTCATCACTGAAAAAATATTTAGATCTCTCTCTCTCTCTGCTTGCTGCTTCTTGCTCTTGCCCTTGCTGTGGGATTTGAAGTCTTCTTAAGACACTCAGTCTTGCTGGCTGGAATCAAAGTCTGGTTATAATTGCATTCACAGTCTGTTGCATACAGAAACTTGCAGAATATACACTGATGAGAGAATATACTTTGCAGCATCAACTTTAGAGAGCAGTAACCAATAACTTTTTATAATAAACCAAACTGGACAAACGTTGCAGTTTAAAGTACTGTTCCACTTTACTTCTCATATAGTACAGATGATGTGAGAGATATAACATTTACCTCAGGACACCAAATGTGTCCCTACCATACCCCTAACAACTAGATTTAATACAGACTTTTTATACATATTTTAGTTAAACTCACACCCTCTAGGTTTTGGAAAGATACTGCCTTGATGACGCAAATGCTAACACATCTGTTCTTGTGCAAATGCTGATAAGTAAACTGTCTTCAAGAAAACGCCTTGTGGATTAGAAAAGCACATTTTTAAACTTTCTTAGAAAAGCATGTCCTGTTGTCCAGTGAAAGCAGATTACATTCTTGTCACGTCTGTAAGAAGTTCAGCTTTCTTGATGTGTGTGTAATACACTTATAAGCAAGTTCCTTATTTTTTTAAGCCACAGTCATTTAGTATGGTTGCTGATCACATATTACTAAACTCTGTTTCTGCATTTAAGCAAGCTTTTTCTTTCAGCATATTTACAACATAATTAATTTTAGCCTTAAATTCATATTATCTAACAACTATGGGTGACATGTCACATATAAATTTATTTGATGTTAAATCCATCTAAGAATGCAGGCTAATGTGTTTCCTTTCCACCTAAAATGCATGCTCATTAGATCATTGTGCGATAGCAGTTATGAAATGAGTAGCTGTTGTCTCTGATTATGATTGTTTTATTTAGTTAACTTTAATGTGATATAAATTATAACTTAAAACATCTTGCAACAGTTTCCTATCCACACCCTTAAAATAAATAATAACACACAATACAATGTATACTGGTGTGTCTGTTTTTTAATCCCTCTCCAGGACTTTGCTCAGTGACTCCCCTACTTGGCTCATTCATTCTGTTGAATCGGCATCATACACTTGTGCCCATTCACTCTGCCCAGCTTCACCAGCGTTCATGCCAAAAACTGGCAATGTCACCATATTTACACTATTTACAGAGTCCACTTAGTCTTTAGTTGTTGGAAGGGGAGTCTTCTTCACCCTGCCCTGCCCATTCCCTCTGTTTTTTCAGGTGTAGATGAAACAAATTTGTCCAGGGTAACTTGTCTCTCTCTCTTTTTCATGATGGTCTTGAAGTGGTGCATGATTGTGTTAAACAAGTCCATCATCCTGTCGACATCACCTGTATTGGGGTGCCACTCCAAGACTGTTGCCTGCACCTTCTCCCAGTTGGATAAAATCTCTGTAATGCAAGCTGTTGGCATAAGTCCTTTTTCCCTGTCATCCTCATCTTCAAAAGAAATTTCCCTTTCTTTTTCTTTGAACTGCTCATCAGAAAGTGCTGTAAGTTCCTCCATTGTGAACTTGTCGTCATGGTCTTTTAGCAGTTCCTCCACATCCGCCTCATCCACCTCCCCATGTCCAGGTGCTCTGCTGTGGAAATGATTTCTTGCAGCACTTCATCTGCTTCAGCATCTTCAACTGCTTCATCCCTTCACCCTGGGAAAAGGAAGGAACCAGTTTCCTCCAGGCTGCATGAAGGGCTTTCTGTGACACTCCATCCCAGGCACTTCTGATTAATGATATGGCATGAAGAATGCTGAACTCAGTCTTCCGGAATTCCTTCAGTGTTTATCTGAAGAATGGGACACATCAAAGAACCTTGAGTAGAGTGCTTTTGTGTGGAGATTCTTGAAGCAGGCATTGACTTGTTGAACCATAGTTTGAATAAAATAAGTTGTGTTGGGAGGTAGGAACTGAACATTAATGAAATCATAATCTCTCTGAAGAATTTCCTCTAACTCTTGTGGGTGGGCAGAGGCATTGTCCAGAGGCAGAAGTGCTTTCATTGGCAAATTGTTCTCTGACAGGTACTTCCTGACACTTGGAGAAAACTCTTTGAAAATCCAATCCTTGAAAATGACAGGTCTACCCAAGCTTTGGTGATAGATTTCCACATTACAAGTAGATTTAATTTTATAATCCTTTTTCCCAAGCATCTTGGGTTTTCTGAATGATACACCAGCAGAGACTTCAGCTTGAAGTCTCCACTGGCATTTGCTGCCAGGAGGAGTCTGAGCCTATCTTTCATGGGCTTGTGATCTGGAATCCTAGCTTCTTCTTGGGTTATGTAATTCCTACTTGGCAATCTCTTCCAGAAAAGCCGTTTTATCGCAATTAAACATCTGTTCTGGCAGATAGCCTTCTCTCTCTATATGACTTCTTCAAATTACTTGACAAATTTCTGTGCACCTTCTTCGTCAGCACTAGCTGCCTCTCCTTCTCTCTGAACACTATGGAACCATCCCCTACTTGATTTAAATTCCTCTGTTTGCTGTGAGCTACTTCCTGGAGTTTTTTTTATAGGTCTTCAAAGATGAGCTTAGCTTTCTCACAGATCATGGTCTGAGTTATTGGATCTCCCTTCACCTGCCTCTCCTGGATCCAAACAAGAAGCGTCTTCTCCATATCTTCATGAATTGTATTTCTGTGTTTGTCCAAAACCTTTGTTTCCCCTTTTTACACCTTAGTACCCATGATGCTGTCTCTGTTTTTCCAAAATGTTGAGACGGTTCACCTAGGCACACCAACTGTTTTGCTATTCATCCTATTTTGCCTCCTCTCTCAGTTTTACCTATGATTTCTTTCTTATTTTCAGTGTTCAACCACTTATTTTTCCTGCCAGTATCACTCTTCTTTGGCCCAATTTCTTCATTTCTTATCAACGCTTAAAGAAACAACTGCACTACATAAACAACACAACAACAGGAAACAATGAACAACTTTGCAACCTCTCTTCCAGGTTGACTCGTGAGATGGCAGTTGAATTGCGGGATGCCTGGCGGCTGAAAGCACGGTTGAATTGCGAAACGGTCGAGTTACAAGGTGCTTGAATTGTGAGGTACCACTTGTAACATATTCTCTCAGCCACATCTTGTATTCATGAATCCCGATGACCCTAAACTTATTCTCTTAGAGTACACCTACGAAGGTGGGACAACACGTGGTAAATAAAACACAAACCCTGAAGAAACACTGCTTACTGAGTTCCAAAGAAGCACCAGATTAGAAGTACAGGAAAGTAAAAGTATATAGGATTGAAAAGGTCCAAGTTAAATAAGACATGGCTTTGTATAACAGATTCACATTCCTATTCACCTATGTGCTCAGGTTATAGATATTGGACATCACTGTCTAACATGTTTGGCCCTGTTTTGTTTTCAGATTTATAGACAAGTGCTTTGTCAATCTACTTGTACCAGTTTTAGTTAAATAATTAAATGCATTTCAAATTTAACACATTCACGTAGTAATGAAGTTGCCATAACCCACAGTAATCTTTTTCAGATATTAGACAGGTCAAAGAAATGACACATATGACAGCAGACAACTATAAATGATAGCCTGAGCCAACATGTACTGATTCCCTTATGTATCTGTGCATATATCCATATTAGTATATATCTGTATCTATATCTATAGCTGCCTGGCTGACTATTTACCTATGCATGCATATATTTATATACCTAACTCACGGATGAAATATTGCAAGGCATATAACCATGGTCAAGCCTCTTTGTGGCTGCTGTAATTTTTTATTTTCACTCTACAGACAGTAACATTAAGCTGCAGGAATTCTGGATATAAAATTTGTCAATGCAGTGCTTTTATAGCGGACGTGGGGAAAATCATGAGTGGTAGAGGAAGTAAGGGCATTGCCTGGGGCAGGGTGCATTATTATCACTTCAATAGTTTCAGATTTCTTCTATATGTCTATAAAGAAGACATGCAACAACATGAAATGGGGAATAAAAACACATTCCAGAATCAGGCATATTTTTCATATCTCCTAGTGTAAAATGACAGACTTATTTCGTGCCCCTGATTTCCATCAGAAAGTGTTCATCTACATAAAAGTCAAATCATTACAACAATAAGTGGGATGGTTGACACTAAAACTTTCCCACTTCAGATCTAGACCCAGTTTGGCAGCTGTAAAGAAATGCAAAGATGATGAAAGTAAACAGCAGCAAAAAAAAAAAAGTGAAGAGGATCTATAGGAATTTATATAAATGTGATGTGACATCAACCAAGTGATGTGCAAGTGTAGTAAAAAACGTTACTGGAACGCTGGAATGCATAGCAGGACATAGCCAGTGTTAAAGTCACTCCACTGCCCCTGTATGCAGGCTCTTAGCAAAGCCCTGCATGAAGTACTTACTGTCTGCAATTCCAAGAGCATTGTTTTTTAAAGTCACAGACAGAAAAAGATTCTCCTTTGGTAGACTATCCTATCAAAATATAAAAGGGAAACAGTGACAGAAGAATAAGCCTACAAATTTACCTCTGGAAAGTGTGTGTGTGTGTGTGTGTGTGTGTGTGGGGGGGGGTAATACTAGGAACATTTGTTTGCATCATAGGAAATTCAGTGTGCATAAATCTAACACAAATCAGGGTACAGTGTTAGAAAGCCCTAAAGATACAAAAAATGGATAAGGATACAGAGAGAAGAAGGAAAAAACTACACCATTTTAACAGAAAGAAACAGTACCTGGTCAGCATCAAACAAATTCAGCACTATGTAAAATTAATGGGGGATAAAGGCTCAAAACCAGCAACAGATTTAAATATTGCTCTTATAATTTCTTATAATAACTGCCTTCCAGTTTATAGCCTGCTACAGACCACCCTCCCAAACCCAGGAACCCCACTCGGCCTTCCTGAGAACACTGGAAAATATGAAGGTCTCTCCAAACACCATTATATTGGGCGACTTCAACTACCCAAACATAGACTGGGAGCATTACTCTAGCTCCAACACCCTAGCCCAAAGGTTCCTAGAATTTATAAACTCAAATGTTATGGAACAACTTGTTACCACTCCCACAAGAGGTGAAAACATACTGGACCTGATCATCACCAACATGGGGACTCTATGCTGCAGACCAGAAGTGTATCCCTCACTGGTAAGATCAGACCATAAACTAATCTCACTGGATATTCACATCCTGACTCCACCCCCTGCCCTGAAAACCACAGTGAAAAACTTCTCTAAAGCAAATTTCACACTCCTCAAAACTGAGGTGGAATCCTTCAAAGCCCCCGGGCCTGTGGAAAATACGTCCCAGACCGCAGAATCCTTTATAAACGCATTCTATGAACACCTTCAGGAATGCCTGGATCATGCAATCCCAAATAAAACCAAGTCCCAATCCTCCAAAGGCAGACGTCCTGTCTGGTGGACCCCAGCCATAAACAAACTATACAATAGAAGGAGGAAGCTACTACATGATAGAGCAAAATCCCAAAAAGGGAAGGCATCTCTGATCAGTATTAGCAAAAAACTACGGGCACTCATAAAATCGTCTAAGGCCAGCTTCGAGAGAAAAATTGCACAGGACACTAAGGATAATCACACGGCTTTCTTTAGCTATGTTAGGAACCTGGGTGGGAATTCCCAGATATGCTCAGAATTAGTTCAAAATGACAAAAAAATACACCGAACCCACAGACATTGCCAACATCCTAGCTGACAGGTTCAGCGCAAACTTCTCTCCCCCCCTCCCCACCAAAAGGGCAACTATCTATTCCAGCAGAGTGCTGCCCCCCTGACATCTCAGATGCTCAGGTAAGAGCTGCCCTCTCCAAAGCAAAAAACACAGCATCAATGGGACCAGACGGTGTCCCGGGCTGCATCCTACATAAACTCCAAGAAGAACTAAACCCAAACATAAAACTACTGTTCAATCTCAGCCTTACTACAGGATATGTACCCAAAGAGTGGCATACAGCAACAGTGGTCCCTCTCCACAAAGGTGGTGCCTCAACGGATCCTGGAAACTATCGCCCCATAAGCCTGACTAGCTTGGTCTGCAAAGCTATGGAAAGGATCATCATGGACCTCATAAATAAAGATATTAGGGACCTACAGACACTGGTTCCTACCCAGTTCGGCTTTGTTAAGGGCAGATCCTGCCTCGTAAACCTGGTTGATTTCTTTGAAACAGTCACCAAGGCCATTGACGAGGGGAAGGTGGTCCACACAGCCTACCCGGACCTCACAAAAGCCTTCGATACAATACCCCACTTGGGCATTATAGATAAGCTCACCAGCTTAAATATAAACCCCTATATCACTAGATGGGTTGCAAACTGGCTCAAGGACAGAACCCACATAGTTAGAATTGCTGGAGCCATGTCAGACTCCAAACCAGTTACAAGTGACATCCCACAAGGCTCAATCCTGGGACCTCTCTTGTTCGGTATATATTTCTCGGAGGTACAGGCCAACACGGAAGGACTGTGGCTGACCAAGTTCGCAGATGACTGCAAACTGGGCGCCATAATCGACTCTCCAGCCAACACAAGCATCCTCCAAAAGGGCCTCATAGAAATAGACAACTGGTGCCAGAGCCATGGCCTCAAGCTAAATGCCAAAAAGTGTATAGTCATCCCCTTTGGCAAAAACAAAGTGCCCACAAATTACCACATAGGTGGTAATCCATTAAGTACAGAAGAAGTAATTAGGGACCTGGGGACCCAAGTTGATAGTAATCTCTCATTTGACAACCACGTGGCCAAAGTGGTTAGAAAAACATTTTATATAGCCCACCTAATCATGAAGGGATTCACATCTAGATCAGGGGAGGTCATCGTGCCTCTTTACTCATCCCTCATCAGGCCCATAATTGAGTACAATGCCCCTTTTGGGATGTACCTTACCAGACACCTGCAGCAACTGGAAAGACCCCAAAAGTACCTCACCAAGAGGATAAAAGGGCTCAAACAGATGCCGTATGCTGCCCGGTTAAAGAAACTCCAGCTCTACTCAGTGGCATACTGCCTGCTCAGAGGCGATCTGTGCCTGACGTATAAAGCCATGTCCAACCCGGAATTAATGGACACGCTGCACCTCAGAAAATCCAAATCCCATCGAGCTATGTGCTCGAGAGACTTGAACCTCAGCACTGAAATAAATAGGACATGCTGGAGGGACAGATTCATAACCCAGAGGCTCCCTTCACTCTGGAATAAAATCCCAGTCCAGGTTAGGCAGAGTCCCTCATTGACTCTCTTCAAGAGGAATCTTGATAAGTGGATGGGAGATTGTAGGCTTACCCCGGGTATCACTTCTGTGTCACTGTTCAGAGGCACAGTATACTAACCTCGAAAAAGGGGCATAGCAAAATTAATTTAAAATGGGTGGCGAAAGCCAAACACACTCTGGTTAGGCTTATAAATGCCCTAGAGCAGATAGCCTAGTATGAACCTATGAACCTATAAAATGAGAAAGCTGACAGAATAACATGCATTAGCATGCATTTTCTGAAGCACATGACATCTTAAACTTAATTACTGCCATTAATTAGTGATTTCATTTCTCAATGATATAAAGGAAAGCCACAAATTTTATAAGGAAGAGATAAAAAAATATAAAGACATAAAAATGGACATTCTGTGAAATTCTGGCAGTTAAGAGGTATGCAGGTCAGAGTTCTAAATGCATTTCTGTCTGTAAGTAAGAAGTAATTGTAAATAAGGGGAAAAAGTAAAATGGAAGATAAATCATTTGCAAAAGTAGAGTAACTTACAGAAGAGAATGACATTGAGAGGATGTTGTTTACTCTAAGACAAGGGGTGAACCATGAAAGAAAGAAAAGGTAAACATATACTGAGAGACAAAATAAAATCCTAAACAGATATTTCTCTTAAGCCAAAATACATGAACACTAATCAGAAAAAATGGTTATATGTAGAAGGTTCATTACAGAAAGGAAAAAAATGTAATAGAGCAGAGATGACAAATGACATTTTAGATTACAGGTATGAAACCCAGTGCTGTATTGGTAGGAGAAGAAACAGTGCTTTTTATATCTCGTCAACAGCTGACCTTGAGGAAACTCCAGAGCTGGTCACCTTCATTTATGTCACTTAAATTTTAAAACTGTCCAAGGAAAATATAACCCTGAGAAGGAAAACATAGCCAGAAATGTAGGAAAATAAGCTGAACAGTGTGTCTCTACTACCTAGCCATATTTCAAATGACAAAATAACTTAATTAGAGTAAAAGGATGGAAAGGAAATCGTACACAGACTACTGGAACCCAAACATTTCAAGACTCAATTGATAAAAGTAGTGCATAGCCATGTACTAAGGGGACACGTGGGAATGGATACGACTAAAGCAAGGATACTAGCAAGATATTAACAACCAGGAATAATCATAGATGTTGAGAAATTCTTTGCTGGATACCCCGCATGCCAGAAGACAAACTCATACCCAGGCTTTGGAAGACATCTGTTTCCAGTGCCTATCCTAGAAGTGCCAGTTGAACATATTGCTATGGATGCTGTCAAGTAATTCGTAAAATCCAGCAATGGGTCTGATTAAATTTTAGCTATGTTGGTCTATACAGCTAAGTTCCTTAACGCTATCCCTCTGTGAACTGGTAATGCTAAAGCTATAGAAAGAGATCTAGTGATATTAATTTCCAGAGTAAGGATACTCAATGACCAGGGGACTCCATGTATGTCCAACATATGATACAATTGTGTCAATGTTTTAAGGTATAGCAGTTAAAAGGATATACTAATTGCTCTTTTGCTACTTGCTCATGACACAGTTGCTCACTGCCACTTGCTCGAAAAGGCAAGTACTTGAACTCCCACTAACTCAGTCTCCTGTAACTACTTAGCCCTCCCAATACCCTATCCTATAAAGCTGTATAGCCCTATCAGAATCCTAACTCTAACCATATAACTCCCTTTCCACTCCCTAACCTTAAGATTCCTTTCCCACTACCTAAATCTAACAGCCCCACTCCTTAACTCTTTGTATCCCTTGTATCCCTTTTCACTCCCTAAACCTAAAACTCCCTTCCTACTCCCTAATCCTAAGAATCCCTTCTTGCTCCCTAAACTTAAATCTCTTTTTCCATATCAGTGCCCTTATGTACACTCCCACTCCCTCATCATGGGTGCTGCTCTTACCTTGATCAAACTTGAATAATGTGTTCAGGTAAGCCACGTCAACTGCTTGTCTGAACTCACACTGGAGTTTGAGTATGAGTACCAGCCTACCTAAGCTACAAAGCACCTGAGACCCTGATTTTGAGACTGTAGTATTTTAGTGCTTAGAACTCACATGCTTGTAGTAGACCCTAGTTAAAAACCTCAGTGTACCACCATGACCATTCAGATTCGATTAGTGGAGCAATTTAACTGAACATAAAAGTTCACGCTGAAAAAAGGTGTTGAAGAAAATAGCAGAAACTAACACCAGTTAATACCATATCTCATTTTTACATTAGAGAAGTGTACACCCTTGTGGATGCTTAGTCATTGCCAGAGAAACTCAGGAAGATGAGAAAACAGCATGTAAACATTTACAAGATATGCTGAAAGTGGTGATGCCCATAGTTTATAAACACATAGAAAGATCCAAAAGCCACATAACAAGGGTGTATGAGAAAAATGCAAGGAACAGGGGATTTAAACCTGGAGTCCAAGTGTTGCTTTTGGTCCCCTCAGCAGAAATTATGTTTTTGGCTAAAAGACAGGTTCTACTTGAAATAACAAAAAACTAAATGAGGTAAACTACAGAGTGAGGCAGACTAGTAAAAGAAGATCAGAACAGATTTATCATATCAACATTGTGAAGCCATGGAAGCAAGTACAAACCTTTGTAGTAAGTTCCAAAACAGAGGCTAGTAAGTGTGGTGAAGAAAGAAACCTGATCTCAGTACCTTCATTTTGGGGAGATGATATACTATCTACACCAAAGAAAAAAATAAATCAGTGGGCTTCTGTTAAGGAAACAAGGATGTATTTTCAAAGATGTCTGGCAGAACAAGCCTGATTCATTATTTTCAGAAAAGTCCAGGAGAATAGTAACTTGACACCTTACAGAGTACAAGAGTAGCAAATAAAGACACAGCAAGTGGAAGTACATAAGATACTTAAGATGGGAGTAATAGAAGAGAAAGATTATAAGTAGAATAATTCTATACTTTAAATTCCTAAACTGGATGGATCAGTTGGGTTCCATAATGATTTTAGGAAAAAGAACATCTCAAAATGCAATAGTTACCCAATGCTAAGGCAGATAAACTCATAGAATGGTTGGGGTTGGCAAGTTTCCTGACCATACTAGACCTCATCAAGGAACAAAGTTGTAATCATCATCATCAGCCCCCTTTTCCCCCTTTTCTACATGAGGTCAGGGTGTCGTATCAACTGTTGCCATCTCTCTCAATTCAATGCCACTCTACTAACTTCTTCACCCTTCATGCCTGACACAGGTCTTCTCTCACACAATCCATCCACCTTTTTTCTAGATGCCCTCATTTCCTCTTGCTTTCTTCCTATCTTTCCCATATCTTCTTCAACAGATTGCCTTTTGCTTTTCTGCTCTGTTTGATCTATTCTGCAACTGGAGTTTCTGCTCTTACATCCTCTTTTTTTCATCTGTCCCTCAATGTGCATATTGTCACCAATCTCAGGCACTTCATCGCCATCACTTCTAGCTTCCTTAACTGTTCTCCCTTTGCTGCCAGGTTTCTGTACCATACAGCAGTACTGGTCACAGTACTGGTCACATCACTGTTTTGTACACCTTACTTTTCAGTTTCTCCGGAATTCTTCTTTTATACACTACACATGCCACTCTGTGCCACTTGGCTGCAGCCCCTCTGATTTTAGCTTTGACCTCCTTATTCAGACTTCTCCTCAAAAAACGCTCCCAGATACTTGAAGCTGTTAACCGGTTCCACTATTTTCCCTTATATCTCAGTTCTCAGCTTCTTCTGATTCCACCATTTGTTGCCATCAGAACTGTCTTATCAGTAGTCACTTTCATCACATGTGCTTTCAGTTTTTCATTCCATTCCCCTATCCTTTCCTGAAGTTCTTGATCAGAGTCTGCCTATAATGTCACATAGTCTGCATACAGCAAATTCGTTGATCTGTCCCCTCAGACATGTTTGCTAATGTAGTCCATCAACAGTATGAACAGTAGTGGGCTCTGAAATGAACATTGATGCACACCCACTCCCACTTGGAACCCCTCTGTGAGACCAATCATTGTTTATACTTGAGTCATTGGATCTCTGTACACCAGCTGCACTAATTCTACCTATGTTCCTGGGACTTCAAACCACTGCAAGACTGTCAAAATCAGCTTTTTTTAGGACCTTGTCATATGCTTTCCCCAATTCTAGGAATGCCCAGTTGGACTCTTTCCTCAGCTTTAGCTTCTTCTCAAGTATTCTGCATATTCGTTTATCAATCACCTTCTCCAGAACTTTCATGCAGTGAGACAGGAGTCTGATACCTCTGTACTGCTCACAGTTGTGAATTTCCCATTTGTTCTTCAAGATTGACACTAATATACTTATTATCCAGTTATCTGTGAAATTCCTTTATTTCCATACTGCTGTGAGTACTGTCAGGAGCCATTTATCCCCTATCTCACACAATATCTTTATGTTATCTGCTGTAACCTCACCTGAGTCTGCTGCTTTCCCTGACTTCATGTTCTTTAATGCTGTTCTTACTTCTCCTATTGCATACTCCTCCTCTTTTCTCATCATAGGCTGTGTCTGGGGCAGTACAGCTTCTGTGGGGTGTTCTTTGTTCTGAGTAGTCTGTATGAAGCAGAATAAAGTGGCAGGGATTTTAGATGATCCACATAGGACAGATGCTGAAGACCTTGGGTTTTCCTTGTAAGGAACCTTTGTGGTCTCTACAATTGCTGCAGGTGCTTGGAAAGTTACATACCAAAGGAGCGTTGTGCTGAATTACTGGCCTGATGAGGGTAGAGTACAGGGAGTACAGAGTACAGGGAGGTTATAACTTCTTTTTTTCTGGAGGCAATGCTCTTAATTATGAGATGATCAATATAGAACGCCCTTCGTACCATCGTAGAGACATGATGATCAAAGGTAAGGTTGCTATCAACCTTTGTGCCCAGGTCTCTCACCACTGACTGTGTACTTTGCTACTGATGTGGTAGTTAGCAGGAACATCAGTCTTACCGAAAGGGATAATAATACATTTTTTTGCAATGAGATTAAAGCCAAGAATTCGGCACCAATCATTTGTTTGTGTAAGACCCTCTTGTAGGATGTTGACATCATTTGGAGATTCTATGACCACTCCCAGTTTGCAGTCATCAGAAAACTTTGACAGCCACAGACCTTTAGTTTTTGCTTGTACTTCAGAGAAATAGATTCCAAACAGTAGAGGTCCCAGGACTGATCCCTGTGGAACACCACTGATAATAGGTCTGCTGTTGGAGGTGAAGTCCCCTGTTTTGACTATATGTGTTCTATCAGTGAGTCAGTTAATGATCCATCTAACTATCTAAGAGTTGATACTAGCTAGATCAGTTTGTCAATGATGGCTGAGTGGGAGATAGTGTCACAAGCCTTGGTTACGTCTAGGTAGGCTGTATGCACAGATTTACCCTCATCTAAGGCCTTGGTGACTGCCTTGAAGAAGTCAACCAGATTTAACAGGTATGATCTCCCTTTGACAAATCCAAACTGAGTAGGTCAAGTGTTTGGAAATTACCTTGTGAAGATTGGGTAGAGATGGGTGAAGGCTGCCAGCCTAGCCAAATATAATTTGATACATAATTCTGGCATTTGTAAATATAAATGTAAAATACAGGCTTGTGTCTTAAATGTAAAGAAATGCTGTTTCAACAATGTGGCAACATTGCCATCTGCTGTAAGGAAAACTAAGTCAAGCATTTCAAATCTTTTGTTTGAAGTTAAAATTATTTCATTACTGCCTACAATTCGGCTCTGGTCTGGCTAGATGAAGGCTTCCTGCCTATTGTTTTAAGGCTAAAGTTAATGACCAGAATTTACATGTGGAATGTCTTTTATTGCTCTAAGTGTAAAAGAATGTAAATGCAATTTCTGTGTGGCCTGGAAACCAAGAAGGTGTAAAAGATGATGTAATGTTTAGCAGAACTGCAGTTTCAATTTAAACAGTGAGAACAGATATTATGAAGCATTTTGATCTTGGACATCTAACTCAGCACTGCCTGTTGTCTTAAGTAAGTTATCTTAGAAGTGTGTTTTCTTGTAGAAATAGCTAGGACTATAAAGATTAGACTAAGTGTTTTTCTGTTATGTCAGAACTGTACTACTGCATTATTTTACGTTTCTGTGTGATCTCTGAACTCTTGAATAGCACTGTGGTAGTAGTATTGTCTTGTGTTTTTAGTATTTATTATTAAATATTTGTAAACCCTTTTCAACTGTGGCTGGTTTATGTAGAGATAATTAAGCTCTAGAGTACATTGCATGCTTATAAGTGATCCTGTAATAAGCCCTTCCAATAAGCCTTAAGACTGTTTAGTCACACTTACCATTGGATAATAATATTGCACAGTAATAATTGGACACCCTTTTAAGGGTCTTTGGGTAGCTGATAATTATTAGCTGGTTGTGGCAGGAATTACTACGGTATAGTCTGGGTAAAGGGGTATAGCTGGAGAGTCTGTGTCAGCCTTTCCCAGGAGTGTTTGTAAAGTTGTATAAATACTTATCTCAAAGTGTGTGTGTGTGTGTGTGTGTGTGTGTGTGTGTGTGTGTGTGTGTGTGTGTGTGTGTGTGTGTCTGTGTGTGTGTCAGCTACACGAAGCACTGGTTGGACAGAGAGGGTACTGGAGGTTTTAGTTTGCTAGCTAGGCTGCGATCTGAACCCTATAGCTGTGCCATTGGGGAGTCTTATTGGTGACTTGGGGAGCAAAGGAGAAACCAGCCCCAAACTGACTGTGTGCTCTTAAGGGAAATTGCACTTTACTGTGTGTATCTGTTATCCTCTCCCCTATATGAGATGCCCTCTCTGGTGTTAGTGGTGAGGATTGAGGCTCCTTGATTGCTGGGTCAGGGCACGGGCATCACATTGTGGTTTATAGTGGTTGAGATATCCGCATCACATATTAAGTAGTTGGCAAATACTAACTGGCTTGTAGTGGTGTGGGTAGAGTGAATCATGTAGCTTATGTACAGTGATCTCTGAAGGTGTTTTGTACTCTACACAGTGAATACGCAGAGTTCAGATCACACTTGTTTTATTTCTTTTGTTAGCTTAGTTAGTCAGTGTGAGCAGGCAACATGTCAGTAGAGGAGTATGGAAATCTGACAAGGAGCCAGCTGGTGGAGATGTGCCAGGCTAGGGGACTGGTACATGGAAACCTGACTAAGGCAGACCTGATTGCAGCCTTGGTTACAGCTGCATAAGAAAACAGTATCCAGGAGGACAATCAGACTGGCAGTGGAGATACAATATCATCGGAGAATGGATAGCTCAACCTTTCTGCAGTGGACTTAAAAATCCAGCTGGAGCTAAAGAGACTTGAGTTGGAGGCCAGGCATCTGGAAATAGAAGCCAATGAAAAGAAGCATCAGAGGAGGCATGAGAGAGAACTGCTGACTCTTCGCCAGAGTCATGGAGGTAATGGGGAAGGGAGTAACTGGACCCCAGAAGCACAACAGTTCAGTAAATTTCATCCGCAGTTTAAAGAGTTTCATTCATATGTTTGAGAGGGTATGCAAACACTATAGTGTTAACCAAAGGCTCTGGGTATGGTTCCTGACCCCCTTACTCCATAGAAAAGCTGTAACTTTTTTGTCAAAAATGCCTGACTCTGTCTGCTTTGATTATGCTGCTGTAAAAAATGTCTTTTAGAATGTTTTAAGCTAACACCTGAAATGTATAGGAAAACGTTTTTTTGAGCATAGATGCAAGACAGATGAAAGTGTTTGTGAATACGTTGCTGAACTGAACACTTATTTTCATTGCTGGGTGAGTGGATGTCAGGTCACCACTTTTGAAGGGCTGGCAGACCTTTTGGTGCGGGAACAAGCTCTTAGCACTTTGCCTGAGGACATGAGGATCTGGTTAGCTGATAGAAAATGTGCTACTTCAGATGAGTTGGGGAAGAAGGGAGACCTATACCTGGCCAGCAGGGCACCCTGCACAGGAAGGAGACCCCCAGTACTGCTCATGGGTCTAAAGGAACCCATGGTAGGCAGCACAGACTGCCACAACAGAATCTGCTAGTAGCAGGGGAAGCCACTAGTCCAAGTACACAGCCAGGAGTTAGGGTTAAATGTTTTGTATGCAACCAGTGGGGCCATGTGGCATACAGGTGTCCACAGAGGCAAAGTGGGGAACCAAAGGTGAGGAAGCCAGTAAGTGTGAAAGACAAAATGCCAAGAGTAGGTTGTCTTGAGACAACAAGGGTACCAAACTACCACCAGAGGTTACATCCTATTGTAGTCAATGGCAAAGAGGCCATTGCTAAGAAAGACACAGCATCTGATATAACCATTGTAAAACCTGCAATGATTACAGAGGAGCACTACTTGCCTGGGCAGTCTACTCCAGTCAGGGCTTTAAGAGGGATCCCATTCCAAATACCTTTGGCTAGGGTTCACCTTGACTGAGAGGGTGGAAAAGGAAGCCAGCCAGTAGGTGTGTTTGAGGATATACCTGCAGATGTCCTGATAGGGAATGACTTTGATAGTGCAGTACCATGTGCTTTTGCAGTTACATGCAGTCACGCTTGGAGACAAGCATGTGGGTCTGGTAGCCTGGGAGAGACACAGGCAGATGGCATACTTGCAGCCAGGACTAGTGAGGTGGTTATGTCAGGGAGGGAGCTACTCTGTAGCAGTGAAACTGAAGGTAAGCCACAGCTGCTTGTGGGCACTGATGTTCCCTTGGAAAGAATGACTGCAAAGGTAGAGGTGAGTAGTAGTACCCAGACTGACAGTGAGGCACCACTGTCAGAGGATGCCAGACTTCCTGTGGAAGGGGTGCTGGGGAGGGTTACAAGGAGAGCCTTGAGACAGGCTCAGCTCTCAGACCCTACATTGCAAGGCCTGAGGCAGGTACTTAGGGAGGCATCTGATTCTCAAGGAAAGGGGGAATCTGTATACTGGGACAAAGGGTTACTGTACAGAGAGTGGACCCCTGAGGAAGGGCTAGAAGGTGAGAGAGTACAGCAGTTGGTAGGGCCTAGAGCCTACCACCTGGTGCTTCTAGCTATAGCCCATGATATTCCCTTTGCAGGTCATATGGGCATAAAACTTACAAAGAGGCATATTATGCAAAACTTCTATTGGCCTTGAATTTCCAGAGATGTAACAGGGTACTGCAGGACCTGTGAGCAGTGCCAAAAGGTAGGCAAGGCAGGAGACAAGGTGACAGCACCTTTGATGCCTTTGCCTGTGATTTAGGAGCCATTTCAGAGGGTAGCTATGGATATTGTGGGTCCTCTGAGTACCCCAAGTTCCACAGGGAAAAAGTATATCCTAGTCGTTGTAGATTATGCTACACGATACCCTGAGGCAGTGCTTTGTCCTCCATTGTGATACAGAAGGTAGCAAATGCTTTGTTAGAGATTTTCAGCAGGGTGGGTTTCCCAAAAGAAATATTGTCTGACAGAGGTGCGGATTTCATGTTAGACCTGCTGGCTTGTCTGTGGAAGTCCTGTGGGGTGAAGCACATGAAGACCTCCCCCTACCATCTGCAGACTAATCGTCTTGTTGAGAGGTTAAACTCTACAATCAAGAACATGCTATGGGCATCACATACCTATATCTTTGTTGATAAGGACCATTATGATTCGCTCCATGGCCTTGCAGATAAGGCTAGTCAGGCTGATAGGTCTATAGTTCCTGGGATCAGTGGAAGCACCACCTTTGTGCATGGGAATAATGGTGACCATTTTCCATTCAGCTGGGACAAAGCCAGTGTTAGACTACGACTGAAAAGAGTACCTGATGATGTTGCTAAGTCTTGTTGGAGCCCATGTAGAACTCAGCCTGGAATGTTTTCAAGTCCCATATATGCTGTGTTTTCAGTCATAGAGATGGCATTTATGACCTGCTCTTTAGAATTACCAGGTAGGGGACAGGTGGTAGGGATGTCATGGGGTACATGCTACAGGGACACGGGAGAGAAGTTTTCACAGAACCTGTCAGCCAACAGGTTAGCTCTGTCCACAGGCACAGTATAGGTAGTATCATTAACTACCAGTTTGGCACATATCTGGGCCTTTGCTTTTAGTTTTACAGATGTAACTAAAGGATACCTTATGGTTGTTCTTGGTTGAGGAAGCTAATTTGGATTCATAGTTTGCTTTGGTGGACTTCACAAGAAGTACTTGCTTAAGCTGAGGAGAGTGTTTCCAGTTCAGAGGTTGCTAAGATGATGTCTACCTGAGTTGCATTTTGGTCACTCTTGTATGTGATCTTGTAACTATCTCCCTTTCTGAGACATATGTTGGCTACTATCAAGCCATTAGTCAGACAAAAGTCTAGAATGGACTTCCATTCTTTATTTCTATTGCCTCACCCATGTAGACTCAGGCATTTGTCATATCCTGTTCTGTCTGACCTGATATGTGCATTCAAGTTACCCATAATTAACACCAATTCATGTTGTCCTGTTTTATCTGGTAGGTCCTGCAACTGCTGTCTGAATGCACTATTTTCCTCACTATCACAACCCTGCTGTTGGGTATAGGCTGAGATCGTGGATACTGCCCTATCATTAAGTTGGAGTCTGATTGCCATGAGTCTCTCACTAATTTTGATGACATCCCTCACTGTCTTCCTAAGCCTCTCCCTCACCATTATTCCTATACCATTTCTAAACTGTCCTGCTCCTGAGTAGTCAAATCTTGATCCCTAGGAAAGTGGCTTTGCTGCACTGCCCTTCCATCTTTTCTCCTGGATACATAGATGGCCAGCCTTGTCCTTACTATCATGTCATCCATTTCCAAGCTGGGTTCTATCAGTGAAACTACACTGAGTGTAGCAATTCTTAACTCTTATTTGGCAGGTTGATTGGTTTTATACACAGATTTCATTCAACACAGCTATCCCAGATAATCCAAGTTGGATAATTGGACACTGGCCTGCCAGTAACTTATTGACCCAGGGCTGCTGGGCACATACTGGCAAATATGGGCACATACACCCCTCATACCATTAGCATGGGTTCCTGGCATACATCCGAGTTGACCAGGTCCTCAATTTACTTATCGCCAGCAAATACCTATGCCCACTTGGTGACTGACATTAGTCAACATGACTGAATCATCTGGAGCTATATTTTACACCACTGAGTGGCTAGCCATACCCTGGTGCACAATCTGTTATCTGTGTTCTATCTTGAGATTATTGCGTACCGATGTAGATGACAAAAGTGGATGGTCTATACAACTCTTCCCCCTATAGGGCACCATCTAGAGTATGTGCTCCTGCCTACAGCTCCATTCATGGGTGAGTTTGAGATGGAAACACTCACCATGTTTTTCACAGGTGGAATGAATCCTACAGAGACCCAGGGAAAACATGCATGCTCCAAATGGGCATTGGCTGGAGGTCAGGATCAGATCTTGTACCTTGTGAATAGGAGGCAAAGACCTTAACCTCTATTCCAAGGAGCAAAGTTGTAACCATCTTCCCAATTCCCCAGCTGGTGCTCCTGTAAACCTAAGTTGAGGACCAAAAAAAATGTACTCTGTATTGAAGCATAGACCTTTTCCTCGGTGCAGTTCCTAACACACACACACACACACACACACACACACACACACGCACACACACACACACACACACACACACACACACACACAAAATGAAAATGTTTTAAATAGCCAGTTTCATATTACTACATCCAGACACACAAGTGGATTTGTGGCAACCAAATGACACCTCTTCAACCGTATCAATCATGTCACCTAACAGCTTGCACTGGAGGCACCTCTCCAAGCTGTAGCTTTATTCTGCCAAGAGGTACTGGAAAATCCCTCAAATAGCTGGAGTTAAAGAAAGAAACAGCTTTTCAATCAGATGAAAGATTATTCCAGCATACCATCCTCCCTTCTGAGTTGCATAGCATCTCTGTGAGCTTTCAGTGGCTCATGGACTAAGTAATGAAGCCCCATGGCCAGTGTGTTGCTGCCTGCTGGGATGATGTTATAATCCACTCTGGGGAATGGGGCTCCCACATGGTCATGCAACAGGCTATGTTATATGCTTTAAAACAATCCAGGTTAAAGCAATCTTGCTTCCCAAAGCAAGACTGGTATGACAGAGGTTAGATATCTAAGATATGTAATAGGAAGAGAGGATTAGTAATCCCTAAAATGAAAAGGTAAAAGCAGTGAAAATGAGTCTGTACAAAAAACAAAGGAAAAAAAAGTGAGGGCATTCCTGGGGTTAGATGGTTATTATCAGAAGTTTTCACCCATTCTGCAACATTAGCATGTTGACTCTCAGACCTACTCAAGGAGAATAAGTCCCTTAAAGTAAAATGGATGGTGGAAACAGACTCTGCTTTCAAGCAGTTAAAGGAAACATTAAGTTCAATGGCTATCTTAGCATCTCCAGATTTTCATAAGCTATTACATTCTGTAATGCACTTCATAGCTAGACTTACGAACTGTGCTACCACATAACTTTGATGTGAAGGATCATCCATTACATTCCCTAAGTCGCAGATTAAGCAATTCAAAAGTTAACTATTCTGCAGTGGAAAGAGAATACCTAGCTATTAAGTATGACTTACCCCCCTAAATACTATTAAGTGCGACTTGTCTCCCTAAATACTGTCTACTACGGAAGGAATTACTTTAGTAACAGACCATGCCCACCTTTTATGACTACATCATCAACAAGCTGGGAATGCAAAATTGTGAAGGCGGCCCTTATTTTTGCAGCTGTTCAAAGTTCAGCATTGGTCAGGCCCAACTCACTACAGTTTGAATGACTTACATAGGGCATATAGGTCATCCAAGGTACATAAAACTGAAGGTTTCAAGCTGGGAGGGGTTTAACTGTAGCAGAGACAATTTACACTGGATGTGGTGTAAAGCAATGTTATCACCTGAGACTGGAATATTTCTTTACCTTAGCTGAACATGTTTCTTTAAGAGCAGAGACAGAATTAGATGTTATTACCAGAGCAGGTTTACTTAATGAAACAATTAAAGCAGTGTAAAAGGAGGGCTAAGGAAAGCCCCTGCAGGGTTTGTTTGCTTTTTGTGAAGAGGTATTTGATCTCTGGAGCAGCAGCCCTGGAAGTATGAATGCAGAGTGAACAGGAAGAAGACACCTGAATGAAGTCAGAATTTATTCCTGTTAAAAGAATTCTGAATTATTAACAGAGAGAGAGGGAGAGAGAGGGAATGGGGGGAATGAAAGGAACGGTAACCAAGCAGTATGGAACTGTTTTGAAGATACTGACTCTGAACTTATTGATAGCTCCAAGACTTTTTTTTTTTTTAGAAAAAAAAATGTGTTTTCAGGTTCTTTAGAATAATAAACAATGCTGCTTTGCATGACATTAAGAAGGGTGCCTCTGCTGCAGTCACTATACGTACACATGTATGTATGGCTTTATGTTGTTTCTTAGAAAGACCGACATTGAACCATAACTTATCAAACACAAATGTACCTTATCGAAAAAAACAAAACAACAATAAACTGTTTTTTTGCAGGGGGCAAGCCCCCCTGCATCTTCTGATAATTATATATACCAACTCCAAGATGGGACTACAGTGGAGAAAAGGAAAAATGCCTTATCTAAACTGCACCGTGATCTCATATATAAACAAAGCTGGCATGTTCGAGCAGTTGAATTTCAATCAGCATTTGGGTTCAACAAATTGTTTTATATATATATATATATATATATATATATATATATATATATATATATATATATAAATGTATGCATGCATACATACACATTTTTTTTTTCTGTCGGTGTGGTCTGCAGGTCTGCAGTAGAACAGTGGATGCCATACACAGAGACAAAAACTTATATCTAATACCAAAGAAAGTAAGAGGTGGGATGGGGAGATGATATAATGTTTAAGGCCCTGGAATGAATATATAGAGTCCAAGTGTGTATCCAACTTCATAAAAATGTACTTACAAAAGCAAAAGGTAGACTAAGCTAAGAGACAGAAAGGCATTATTAAGCAAACAGTGTTAACAATTACTGCAGCGGACTTCCTGCAAAACTAATAGGGTCATAAATGATGTCAAAATATAAGAAAGCAAGGAGCAGACAGTACACATAAGAGCTTCCCTATCAGGAATGTTAAAAAAAACAGCTATAGAAGGCTCTCATCCTTATCTCCTTATCCAGTATGCAAGGGGAATGCCAGACTAAGCCTTTCTTTGTCTGCTGCTCTCTGAAATGTTGTGTGTTTTATAAATGCCCTGGCACTAAGCCCAAAAGACATTCTGTAACAACAGACTTGTGATTTTGTTCATCTCACAGAGAACATACAGGCAGATTTGGCAGCATGCAACAAAATGTAATATCCACAACATCTGCTTTCAGCCTTAACATGTAAACTGGAAACATTCCCCTTTGCCCCTCATTTTAGATGCTGAAAATCTTTTGTTCAAGTGGCTTAGCATACTGTTCGTGTGAATTTGTCAGCCTTTCTCTTGAGGCAGCCTTTCCTGGGCCTAATTGATCAAGCAGTCTCCTGAGTCCCACAGCGTATATCAAAATGATGTCTTTCTTACTAGCCACATTTGATTGGAGACAGGATTCCATTAGATATGCTCTTTCCTTTTTTTTTTTTTGCTTTACAGTGTTTAGAAGTCCACAAATGGGTGGTGAAAATAAAGCATGAGGAAAGATCAGCCTGTAGAGCCACAGATATTACAAATCTTTCTGGAGGCACATAAATAAAAAATAAGACTGACGTTCACCAGAGGATAATGAAGACCTTCTAAGAACAAGTGTGACAGTGAAAACAAATGGACTTAATGATTACTTCAGGTCTGTATTTAATGCTGAGACAAAGAATGACTAAAATAATATGCTAGATTTCAGCCCTTCAGCAGCAGAACTGCAAGAAGGCTTCAGGAGCACAATAATACAAACTCCATCAAGGCATGACAGAACTCAATAGATGTGCACTCAGTAGAAAGTAAATGGACCTTTGATAGCTGGCTGACCTACTAACACAATTATTGTCAGGAATGAATACTTACGACAACTCTCAAGTACAGCAAGGGAGTCACTTTGATATGTATAAATATGAGCTGCTGACATCACGGTCAGGTAGCAAGCATTCAGGTCCGCACACTGCCTTAGCTATTGTAAAACGGATACATTTTAATTAATAGCAGGTACATCTTGTCATACTTATTATTTCACCTCTCTGGCTGAGTCTTAATTTTTCATTTTGTGTCTAGTTAATATACTTTATTAGCATTTTAAGTAAAATTAACAGTGTATAACACACAAAGTCAGGAAAAGCTTCTTGCAAGAACAGCAAATGACAGAAATATAATTACTATTTCTTTATGCTTGTTTACTTGGTGTGCACAGCTGGGTGCAGCCTCTTTATGAGTGGAAATCTGACAAGACCATCTGAACAAATGTGGAGTACGTTCTATAAATCTGGCCTGGGACTGCCTTCTTCTGTCTATAAAATAAGTGCTAGACTATACGAACAAAATGCAAAACAACTGCTTGCAGAAGAGACGTACTCCCACTGGTTCAAGAGAGCAAAGCTTGACCAGAAACATTTCTAATTCTTATAGCTCAAAGCAATCTTCATGCTGCATCCCACATGTTAAGCAACAGTTTCAAGAAACATTCCAGACATAGGTGATAGAAAGAAGTGGTGGTCCATAATAAGAACAGTAATCTGAACATGATAAAAGCATTTGGTAAATGTACCACTCAGTATCTGTATTGTTAACCACGAGATAATGTGTAAAATGTCACATATAAAACATCTCACACTCTAAAACAAGAAGGTATGTTTTTCAGGCACCCCCCCCCCCCCCCCACACACACACACACACACACAAACAGATTGAGGTATAAAACAGTATCTGAGATATTTTTATTTTCTTAATACTCCAATCAAATGTATGAAAACCTGTTTATTTTTTAATATTCCATTTGTCAGCAAAATTAACTAATTGAAAGATATAACATTTCTCCAACAAACCCGCCTGAAAACAAACAAAAAAAAATGCAAAATGAAATTATTAACTTAACATAAATAAAATTCACTGAGGTGTACTTATGTAATAAAACAACATTGAAAAGGAAACATATAAGTTAAATAAACAAAATAAATTATGTGCTGCAGCATTTGCATTTTGTCCTTTTGAAGAGCTATGATATTAATTCTTAAAAAAATGTAGAGAAATTTGTGAATTCTTTAGTATACTGAGGTAAGCATTTTCAAAAAGAATGAATACTCATGGAGAAAGCATTGATATTAGGGGCTACTGCTTAGTTCACAAAATAGAATTCCAGAAATGAGATAACAGGGACACAACCCTTTTTCAACACCTACATATTATATACTCAACCCAAGATAACACCGCGTTACTTCTGGGTATATGATTTTCAGTCACTTCTACTTTTGTCACACAGAATATATTCAGTGGATTTGTACTGCTGAGCTCTTGGGTATTTTCATACAGCAACCATAATAGTCTCCTCCTAAAAATTGTATCTAGGGGTCAAACCATGCTTCAACCACAACAGATACCCTTTTCTGAGTTAAATATTATCACCAGTGGCTAGAAATTCATTACCACAGTAAACCTCTTGCCATGATATCTTTACTCTGCAGACCAGCACAATTGCATTCTACTGCCATCAATGACCTTTAAAAAAAGGTCATAGACCTATTTAAGCCATCCAGAAACTTAATCAAGAGAAAAGTGCTTGCGTCATTAGTCAGAAACATTGCATGCTGACTTTACAAACAAGGAAAGATCATCATTTGTTAACTCCTTTATGATACTATCATTTCCATGGTTACCAAGATGGCTTGTTACTACATCTCCATCCATTTCCATGTAGTTTCATCTTGTAACAATGCATGCATTGTGAATAAAGACCAATGAAGAGGTTTGGAGAAAACTTGTGACAATAGTACTTTATCAGTCCTAAATGCATCCTCATCTGGGGGACGATGTCCAAAATACTAAGGGGTGAATTTTGCTCCCCCATGAGAGATATATTTTATTTGCTGGATTTGTCAGTTGTAAAACTGTAGGAATAAAAATGGTTTATGTTAACAAGCAACTTAAAAAGAATATCCATATTCTAGTTTTAACTACAAGAGTTGTTCAGTGATCATAATCCTCACTGCTTTTCTACACAAACAACAGGACAGAGCAAAATACTGAGGTATAATCAGGGATATCCCTGTAAATCAGGGTCAGGTGACATTGACATGGGCTATATTTTAGTACACACAGCATAGACTCCATGTTGAGATGTGACAAGTGTCAACCAGGTTTATATATGTTATGCCCATGATAAGAAACTTCTTTTTTGATGGATTTAGATTTGGCTTTGTTAGTTAAACATACATTCCTTTTTATCCTGTCCAACAGCATTACTAGATTGTTCAGGTGACCTAATTGTCTACCCTTCACTAGATAATTAAGGTAGTACTGTATATGTCTACCTTCACCACATAATTAAGGTAATTAAGATAGCACTGTATATGTCTACCTTCACTAGATAATTAAGGTAGACTGTATATTTGGAATTCACTTTAGGACTTGATAATTGCCCCACCATTTGGCTGTCTCAGAGGTTTGTTCAGAAACAAGTATATAATACTGGAGTGACAATCTGTACGTATAAATACACAGAAAGTGCTTCCATTTCCAGCTGCAAGTATATTTGTGTTGCCACACTTCATACAGTATTACACCTTATTTCATTTTGTGGTAATGGGTGTGATATATGATGAGGAGGGGTTACAGTCCTTGGATCCATTCCACTGCCCACAAAATCTGAAATATGACTGCTACCAGGGGTATGGTCTGTTGAGTCACATCCTACCCCCAACTCTGAGGGCAGATCCACTACATGTAACACTTTCAATTGATATTCCCAGCAGAAGGCGTCAAAGGCATTCTGAAAATCATCAACACAGCCACTGCCCAATCCAGCTCCACGTGTTGGGATTGTGTCATTGTAATTACCATGTTAATATGACTGGCAGTGCTCCTTCTATGAATAGAACACTTTCGCTCTGGAGAATTTATCTTGGGCAGCAGTCTCTTAAGTCTGTTGGCCAGGAACCTATCATACATTTTTATGTCAGAATATTTCAGGGAGTTTAATACTGATTACTAACTTGGGATGCATGCTTGCCAGATTTGAGAAATACTACTACGGTACAGCCCATAGAGGAGTAAGGAATACAGCAGGAATCCATACTTTTGGATATTTTGAAAACCTCCACAAGGATGGTCATTAACCTTGTCTCAATTGAACATAAAACTCATGATTAAAGCAATCTGGCCTAACAGTCTTACCTTTGAGAAGTATCTTAGGACTCTTTCAATTTCTAAATCTGTGATTTCACCTGTTAGAATTGCCTGCCAAACAGGAGGCACCTTGGAAATCTGGGCATCAAGGAATAATGTATCTACTTGTCTGTGCCATTTCAAACTTTGCTCAATACAGACTATTATAAAAAGTTATGAAAACTTGATTCATGTCATCCAAGTCTGTTATCCTGTTCTCTCTTCATAATTGTATTGCTGTTACTTGCTTTTTATGGTTATGCTGCTTACATCTTCACACCAGCACCCAGCCTGGTCAGTTTCCTAAAGCTCAGTTGTGCACCACAACTCTCTCTCTCTCTCTATATCTACATAATATATACATATACATATATATATATATATATATATATATGTATATATATATATATATATATATATATATATATATATATATATATATATATATATATATATATATATATGTACGTATATATACAGAAAGAGAGAGGGAGAAAAATATGGGCTAATCTTAATTTTGCAATGCCCTATGCCCTTTGACCATCCATACATACTTTAATCAGATTACAGTCCCTATAATTTTGCAATACCCTATGCCCTTTGACCATCCATACATACTTTGATCAGATTACAGCCCCTATATCTTGCTCTTTTACATGCCTCCCATGTCCTAAGTTCATCTCTCCCCATCTCTTGCATGACTTACTACTTTTTTTCCATAGCCATTCCCTCAGCCCCCTTAGTTTTTTTTTAACAAGTGTGGCGGAGTCCTTCAAGGAGTATGCTATTACCATTTTCTACGTATTAAAATGGATTCATCTTTATAGCATACTCCTTGAAGGACTCCACCAAATCTGTGGTGAAAAAAAAAACTAACAGGATTGCTTTTCATAAAGCCCTTCACTCCCCTAGAGAGAAAGCATTTTACTTTCACAATCACAAAAATCAAAGCTCTGCCCTTCAAGCTTTCATAGATACCTTCTTGTATGGGGCCAGTCATGCTAAATGCATTGCTATGAGAGTTATGACAGAACACAACTTGGTTTCACACCCTTTATACCAGAAATCATCTCAAAGGATCCCTTAAACATGTCCTGTGAGGTTGCAGAGAAAAGGGATTAGCCAGAATAATCTGGTTAATTTTTTTCTTCAACCACCATAGTTCCTTAACCTTATTTCATCCGTGACCAAAGCATACTGTTCTTTCATGTGGGTTATGAGTAATCTGAGGTAGATCTATCCAGCATCTGTCAACAATAAAACTGAATTCCCATGGCAAAAAAGTACACTATAGACCTACTAGTAGTGGAGAGCACTTTAAATGTCACAAACAACCTAGGCCTTTCATCAATTGGGTCATACAAGGATTTCTGTATTTAGATTCTCTGTGAGAGTTCAAAATGTCTAATTACCCACCTCCCTTCAACACCTTCCAAACCAGAGTATCAAGTACTAAGAGGAGGACTCCACCCCCAAAAGAGCAAAGCCACACTGTTATGAAGATAAACTATTGTAAACACGTCTACATGGAATCCTGACATCTTGCAACATTGCAATATCTTAACATGTTGTGATTATATGTTTAATGAAACACTGTAATGCAAATCAAGTAAAGATAACACACCTAGAAAAAAAGAATTGAAATAAACTGTTTCTCTTTCAGCAGTTCACAGTTTGTGTGATATAAACAGCCCTCATCTAGGAAGGAAAATACTCTCAAGGTTCCTCGGCTGGTATTACATGAGCCACTCACTAATAACATTCTTAACCCACGCATTAGTTTCACCAGGGATGACCATCATTTTTCCCTTCAATACTTTCTCATACTGACTTAGACATTCTTCACCCAATGGGTCATTTTTTAGAAAAGTCGATCTTCTATGTACCAAACCAAAAAAACAAATGCAAAACTCTCCTCAGTGTAACACTTTCCAATGTTAGAGGTTTAAACAAGAAAATGCCCACCACTGAGGCTTTCCTGATCCTTCAAAATATACAAGTTTGTATAATTCTAAAAATTTGGTTCCAGTGCAGTAGCAAAACCCTTTCCTTTATGGAGTTTAATATCTATCACTACCTCTGACCCCTGGCGATAGTGGATGAATTTATAGTTGGAGGATGTCCGCATTCATTCACAATCTCATCACATTGTGACTAGTCCAAAAGGATAATGACCAAGAACTTCTTCATATCCTGGTATTTACAAGGAAGTCCAACTATCATATCACCGCTAAGTTTATATCCCTTTTCATATCTCTCATAGCCCACAATGCTTACCTAACCAACACCTTGAGTCAGAAAAATGTGGTCCCTAAATTCAATGAAAGGAAAATTATTGTCCATAAGAAATAAGCTTAAATCATCCATACTAGAAATGACCTTGAAAATGTAAACACAAAACTTAGGCATAAGATCAAAAGGGTGCATGTTAGTCGACTGACATCACTTTCAATGAGTGCTGAAAGATCAAGGAAATTTGGGTGAAGCAAATTTTGCCAAGAGTGGATTTCTCTTTTTGTTTCACTGTTGTGCAATCTCTGAGAAAATATATTTAAGTTTGGTGTGTGTGTGTGTGTGTGTGTGTGTGTGTGTGTGTGTGTGTGTGTAAGGTGTTCTCCCACTTTGGGGGATGCATGTTGGCTTATCCCCCTGCGAAAAAAACACACCCCTGAGATTTGCCAAAAGTTATTTCAGACATTTTTTGATTCAGCTGCATGTGATGATAGAGTTGTCAATCAAATGACAGGATTCCCATCAAAACATGCAAATCCAAGTATAAATTAAATATTGGAACCTCATTTATTGATAACTACAAGGTCTTTTTACAAACTCATCTATATTGTCAGGAATCTTAGGAGCAATACTCAGTACTGAAGTGTTCTGATCTACACTGATATCACCTACTCTTACTCAAGGACATCACCAACATTCTAGCAGACTAATTAACGTCAAACCTCATTCCGGTATCCCCAGCCACATCCCACTCTTTATTCTGTTAATTTATACATAGATGATAAACTATTCAGACAGACGTACCTCAGGTTTTTCCTCTATTTATAAGGCAATTTGGAGTTTGCTCCTTTGGGGAAAATGGAAGTGATACTCATTTTCAGATCTACTGAATTTTTGTAAAATTGTTTGGGTTGTGCATCTAACCACAGAATAGTGTTCTAGACCTGTTTATTTATGGATGGGATCGGTGCTCATCCTTTAGGCAGCTTTTCATGAAACATCTGTGATATAGTGACTCAGTCTAACTGCAGAGCTGTTGTTATAGATCACGTAATTAATGAGTCACCTGGTAATACTCAAGTAAAACATCCTAGTTGTATTAGATTACTTAATTGTTCAAATAAACACATACACGATTAAAACATTATTCTTTCTATTGCTACTAGCATTTCTACACAGTTCCTGCTTAGCAATATAGTCATTTGCTTGATTATATTGAATTATATTAAAAAAGGGTCTATATTAGATAAACAAAAGTTTATCTACTGGAATGCTCACATGAGCAAAAATTGTGGAAATCGAAACCACATTTGTGAGATCACGGTACAATGAAGATAAGAATACTTGTCCTTTCCTCACTGTAGTGCGATCTCGGAGTTGGAATATATATATTTAGTGAGAATTGCAGTTTTGTGTACCTGGATTTTCACTCATATGAGCGTTTGGGTAGATAAACTTTCGTTTATCTAATACAGACCCTTAAAAAATGTGTGTTGTTGTAAGCTTGTCTATACATTTCTTTGTACCTGCAGCTCCAGTAAAACTTTTGTAGTAACAATTCCACATGTTACGTTACCATAAACAGCACCATGGAATGTACTTGAAACAACTTAAAGTGCAACAGCTAAGGCAGATATTTCTTCAGCCTTCGTGAGACAGCGGTCTTTCAGTAGAAGTGGCAATGTAAACTAAGACCTCATGCAATAGACCTCCATGGAATGAAATATAGTTTCTTTAACCAGTATTATTTTCATTAGTGCATTTCCATGTTGTATCCTCTTACCCTGTTGTAACCAATGCTGCCGTTGCTTGCTGTTCAAGTTATATATTAAATTCCTTCCTGTAACCCTGCATATATTTGCTTTACATTTATGTGTAGGAGATTAAAAAATCCTGATTACTGACTGCCTGTTGGTTTGAATGTAAGGGGATTTATCATACAAGAAAGCTCCTATCAATATTCCAGATATCTAATTTTAAAATTACATTATTAACAAATTTTCAATTCTGTATTCTGTGGAAACCAGTTTTTACATCTACAGCCCTCACCAGACACTTCTCTATGGGTTTGTAGCCTTATTGTAGAATTAAATAAAGAATAACATCAGATACTGAATACATTTCAATGTAGTACTCTGTACTTAGTATTGGGCGGCCATGGTGGTGCAGCAGTTAGCATTGTCACCTCACAGCAAGAGGTTCTCTGGTTCGATCCTCGGCTGGGGAGCCTTCTGTGCAGAGTCTGCAAGTCCTCCCTGTGGTCGCATGGGTTTCCTCCAGGTTCTCCGGTTTCCTCCCACATCCCAAAGACATGCTGTAGGTGGATTGGACACTCTAAATTGGCCCTAGGTGTGAGTGTGTGCATGTGTGTGTCTTCTGCGGAAGGTTGGGTGCCGGGCTGGCAACTCGACACCATAAAACTCCACTGCCAATCATGAGCGGACAGGTGATCCGCTGTTGCGACCCCTAACCGGGAAAAGCCAAAAGGAGAAGAAGTAGACTCAGTGCTTAGTATATGATACAAATGTAGGGAAGAACTGTTGGTTGATTTGAGTAAATGCAGGCAAGCATCGGGAGCAGGATGGGAAATACTGCTGTAGCTATTTTAACATCCTAAGCTATTCCATTAATTGCATGGTAACTTGTCCTCCTCTTCTGCAGAAGTAGATGGCAGGGATGCCCACTTTCAGAATAACTGACTTTTCCAGATTTGTTTAGGGGGAGGGGTGCAACATTAGAACACAGTGCTCCAGATTCATCTAACAACTAATCTTAGCCTTGTGTGCTGCCCAACTTCTCTACTAAATTACAAAACAACTTATCAGTAATAATATTAGAAATATGCTACAGTATTCATAAACATACTGTGCAGTCCCTTAAAAGGCTTCTGTACATTGTGCATGTTACATGGACCCATTTCTGGCATGATTCATAAACTCGCATTGCCCTAGAGGTAGTACATAGAGACAGTGACCCTATCTGTTGTGGTGAAGGATCATGCGCTAAGCACCTCTAATTCAAACATGCAAACATCACTGGAACAGGGAAATCATATTTTGTTGAGATATTCTATGACAATAATTACACAGATCACCATAACAAGAATCTTTCCAGCTGCAATCAGTCTAAATCATAATCTTAACTATAGGGCTGTATCTTCTTTGGAAATATAATATGTCATTGTATTCCACAGAGTCTCATTTTTTTATTGTAAACTAATGAAGATTCTCTACAAGACAGGAGCCAATATACTCACAGAGTTGTTTTTGTTTGTTTTTTTGTCCTTAGGACTGGCCAGTGACTACTCTCCTTACTGCACACACTGACACATTCATTTCTCCATTGGGACAAGAGTCCTAGCCCATCTGTTTCCTAAACCCAGTACAAGTGAAAGTCAGGTGTTAGGGCATGGGCCCATCTGCAGAAAGTACAGTTTTGTACCTACCATAAATGTAGATGTTCGAAGATCCACATTGCTGCAGTCCTTACACTTGGGTAGTCCGCTGTCCTCGGTCAGCCCGAATATCAAAGTATAAGGCTGACGTCGGTCAAGGCGCATTTGACTGACATCAGGACATCAGGGTACAAATGCGCATGACCGACGTCATATCCTCAGTCTTTTCTTGCCCCAGATGTCAGAAGACCCTAAAAATAAAGGTCACAACCAAAAGACAGCAAACAAACAAACAACCACCCTTGCACTAATTATATGTACAATATATATACAATATACACAATATTTACAACCCAACCCACACAACCACCTCTAACTACAGAGGGGAAGGAGGGAGGGTAAATTGGACTGCAGCAATGTGGATCTTCGAACATCTACATTTATGGTAGGTACAAAACTGTACTATGTTCTTCATCTCACATTGCTGCAGTCATTACACTTGGGTAGAATCCCAAAGCAGAGGTAAGGGAGGATGGCCAAACTATAAGGAAGCAGGAGCTGCCAAAATGCCCTGCAAAACAGCAGTGGCAAAACCAGCCCTGGATTTAGAGTAAAGTGGTAGGTGATAATGCCTAGAGAAAGTATGCACTGAACTCCAAGTAGCTGCCTCCAAAATATCCTTGGTTGCCACCCCTCAAAAAGCTGTCAAGTGGCAGTAGCCCTAGTGGAATGAGGCCTAATCCCAGCTGGAATCTCCTTGCCATGATGGGAATAACAGAAAGCAATGCAAAACCTAATCCACTTAGAAATAGTTTGTTTTGACACAGGCTTGCCCTGAGAACTCAAAGCAAAAGAAACAAATAACTGTTGAGACTGCCTAAACCCTTTAGTTCTGTCCAAATAATATCGCAACTGCCTGTGTACATCTAAAGTGTGCAAAATCTTTTCCCCTTTATTTTGGGGATTTGCATAAAAAGTGGGCAAATGAATAGTTTGGTTTAAAGCCACACTAGAAACCACCTTAGGCATAAAGGAAGGATTAGTACGTAAAGATACCCTATCCTTATGGAAAATTAAGAAAGGCTCAACCGCCATAAGGGCCTGCAATTCAGAAACCCTTCTTGCAGAGGTAATGGCCAACAAAAGGCAGTCTTCCATGATAAATATTTCAACTCAGTAGTAGCTGCAGGCTCAAAAGGTTGTAGAGTGAGTTTCTCCAACACAAAATTGAGATCCCAAGCAGGAGTAGGAGCTATTCGTGGGGGTCTTATATTTTTGCCCTCTAAGAAATTGCTTGAACAAAGGATGAGAAAACAATGGTGGGTCACAATCATAGTGAGCCGAAATTGCTGCAGCATGAACCTTAATAGAAGAGAAGGACAAACCTTTGTCCAGTAACTCAGTAAGATATTGAAGAGCCACACTTAAATTAGGCTCAGAAACATCAAAATCCTTTGCTGCACTCCAAAATAAAAATCTCTTCCATTTATCTGCGTACACTTTCCTTGTACTAGGCCTTCTAGCTTCCAAAATAACATTCAAAACTTGCTGTGGAAGTGGAGGCCCATTATGGTTCAAAACAGAATATGCCAGGCTGTTAGGTGCAGAGAGTGAAGCTTGACATTGAGCAAATGACTGTCCTCCTGAGACAACAGGTGTGGAATCAAGGCAAAGGCCATGGAGGCTTCCGTACCAGGCTTCTCAGTAATGGGTACCAATGCTGTCGAGGCCAATCTGGAGCTATCAAAATCATCCTTGGCTTGTCTTGTCTGACCTTTAGTAGTACCTTTGGGAGGAGAGGCAGAGGCGGAAAGGCATACACATGAAGATTGCTCCAATTGAAGGAAAGAGCATCCACTTTCCAAGCTGTGGGATGAAACCTTTTGTGCAAAACTTTGGCAGCTGGTGGTTTAGTGGAGAAGCGAACAGATCTATGTCTGGAGTTCCCCATGACACTGTCAATTTCTGAAATACATGAGGATCCAATTTCCACTCGTGGGGATCCATAATTCGTCTGCTCAACACATCTGCTAAGGAGTTCTGTGCTCCCGGCAGAAACCTTGCCTGAAGATTGAGCTGTAAACTGAGAGCAGTCTCCCACAAAATCATTGCTTGCCTGCATAGAGGATAAGAATGTGTTCCCCCTTGCTTGTTGATGTACCACATGACAGTTGTGTTGTCTGTTAGAATCAACACCTGCCCTGGAAGAAGTAAATCCTTGAAAGCTATTAATGCAAACTGGACTGCTAACATCTCCTTCAAGTTGATATGTAGATGTTGTAGTCTGGCAGGCCACTTGTCCTGTATCCACTTTCCATTCAGATGAGCTCCCCAAGCTTTGTCTGAGGCATCTGTCGTTAAAATCTGACTCGCCTCTGGCCGGGTCACAGAGAGTCCCTTGTTTAGGTGACATTCCTGAGCCCACCACAAAAATTCCTTTTGAATGCAAGGTATTATTTGAATGACAGTGTCCAGATCCTGGCAGTGCTGTGTCCATACATTTTTGAGATACCATTGTAGCTTCCTCATATGCAGTTTGGCATTGGGAAGCACCAGAATACAAGATGCCATGAACCCTAAGGCTTGAAGGACTGTCCTTGCAGTCAGCCCGGACTGATGAGATAGTTGATGGAAGTAAAGGGAAAGATTCTTTTGTTTGTCCGGGGTTAAAAAGGCCATCTGGGATGCTGTATTCAGTCTTGCACCCAGAAAGCACATGTCCTGAGAGGGTACTAGACTGGACTTTATTTCATTCACAGAATACCCCAGGCATCTTAGCACTGCTATCACATATTCCAAATGATGAAGAAGCTCGTCCCTTCCTTGAGCCAGAATCAGGCAATCGTCCAAATAAGGATAGATCTGTATTCCTTTTAGCCTGAAGAAAGCTATCACTGGAGCCAGAACCTTCGTGAACACTCTGGGCGCAGTAGATAAGCCAAAGGGCAATGCAGAGAACTGATAGTGAGAAGTCCCAGCTCGAAAACGCAGATACTTCCTGCAACTTAGTCTGATAGGAACATGAAGGTAAGCCTCCTTGAGATCCAAAGTTACCATCCAATGATCCTTGCCTAGCAGAGGTAAAAGCTGCTGTAACGTCAACATTTTGAACTTGGGAATGTCCAGATAAGTGTTGAGGATAGATAAATCCAAAATTGGTCTCCACGTGTTCCCCTTCTTTGGTACTAGGAACAGGCGAGAATAAAATCCTAGGCCCACTTCTGGCATAGGGACCGGCTGTATGGCCCCTATTTGGAGTAACAGAGAAATTTGCTTGTGAGCCTCTATTCTTTGTTGAGGAGGAACGTCTGGCATGCCTTTGAAAGGAGGCAAGGTATGGAAATAAAACCTGTAACCGTGGTGTATGATATCCAATACCCATCTGTCTTGGGTAATTAAACTCCAATTTTCTTTGAAAAGTGCCAACCTTCCTCCCAAAGGTGCTGCCAGACGAGAAGGCTCTGGCAGCTGAAAAGGTAGGTCATTGGGTCTGTTTACGAAAGGACTGACCCTGCCCTCACCCGAAGACTGTGCAGGAGAACTCCTGTCCTAGGCCTGAAAGAGCCCTGAGCTCTGCCCCTACCACGTCTAGATCTACCCCTAGACTGGGAATCATAAGAAGGATACGTCCACCCCTTAGTAGGCCAATTTCTACTAAACTTTGGAGGCTGAACCTGCAAAAATCTTTAACAGTCTGCATAGACTTAGCCTTGTCTTCCATTTTCTTTAAAACTGCCTCAACAGGAGAACCAAACAACACATCAGATTGTAAAGGAGCATCTAAAATCCTTGTTTTAACATGGTCAGATAAATTTTGATCCCTCAGCCAGGCGTGCCTGCAAAGAACTGACCCAGTGGCAGCCACCCTAGACGAGGCCTGTACAGCATCAAAACCACATTGCAAAGAATGCTTACCCACCTGTTCAGAAACATGTACTAAATCTTGCAACTCTTTACAATCAATACCTTCCGCCAGAGCATCAACCTTAGACTTCAACTGTGAAAGGAGATAGTTTTGGTATTTCAACATGTGAAACTGGCAATTCAAAGCCCTCATAGCTAGAGTGGAAGAAGTATAAACTTTCTTTCCCCATCTATCCAAGGCCCTGGCCTCTTTATCTGCAGGAACCGGATTCTTGACAACAGAAGCCTTAACACCTTTAGGCCCCTGGCTAACAGTTTCTGGGTCTGCCCTAGGACTCTTAAAAGATACTTATGAGCTTCAGGCACCCTGTAATACCTAACCGGTTTAACAGGAGCAGGAGGCAAAGAATCAGGATTTAGAGAAGCCTCTGTAAAACATCTTCCACTACATCCAAAACAGGAGGTATAGCCAAAGGCCTATGCTGGGGTAAAACAAAATTCCTAAGCCTTTTCCTGGAATCAGAGAAGTCCTGACCTTCCCACTTAAAATGTTCCCTCATGGAATGAAGAGTTTCTGAAAAAGAAAAATCCTCAGGAGGAGAAGCAGAAGGAGTAGAATCATCCACATCAGAATCAGAATAAGGAGAGTACTCCTGCAAGTCTTCAGCCGAAGACTCTGAAGCATCCGAAGCCTGCTCAAAACTCCTTAGCTCAGGCTCCACCCTAGGTCTCTTATCAGGAGGGGGCAAAGAACCCCTAATCAAAGTAATCAAATCTTCTGCCATTTTAAGCATATGCTTCTTGGGCACAGTTCCTGAAGAACTAGGGGTGACACCAACTGAAGCTAAACCTGGCCTGCCTCTGGGAGAAGCCTTGGAAACAGAAGGAGAGGGCCTAACCACCCTAGGCAGGGAGGGGAGTATAGTAACCTGAGAAGCCCCATCAGCCTGACCTGCCTCCTGAGAGGCCACATCCTGCAATAACAAAGTCTCTCCCTGGGATCCCAAAGAAACCTCCGGTGGAACCACCGGCTCCACCGACACCTCTAAAGAACTGGCGTCCGGTACGGACGGTTCTTCTAACCTAGGCTTAACTGCTTTGTCCTTGCGCTTCTTCGAAGAAGCGGGCGTCGGAGCATCCGACGGCATTTTATAATTGCACCGCTTCCCGAAGACTAACCTGGCACAATCTAATCTTCTCTTTATAGTGCGCTTATTGAATCTAGCACAAGAGCGACACCCAACAACGTCATGCTCAGGCCCTAAACAAGGAATACACAAAGTATGATAGTCTCTATGCGGTATCTGTTTCCCACAAGAAATACAATTATTCACTTTTTCTGACATCCGGTAAACCACTGAGGCAAGAAAAACTAAAATATTCCCCAACGGGGTACTTAGCCAACTTTGACTCGGTCTGAAACTCCGAAATCGAACAATTTCAGAACGCCAACCGGCACTTGCAACGCTGCTTCTGCATCGGACCATGCGGCAAAAAAGACTGAGGATATGACGTCGGTCATGCGCATTTGTACCCTGACGTCCTGATGTCAGTCAAATGCGCCTTGACCGACGTCAGCCTTATACTTTGATATTCGGGCCGACCGAGGACAGCGGACTACCCAAGTGTAAGGACTGCAGCAATGTGAGATGAAGAACATCCTGTGGACTAAAAATGAAAGACGTAAGAACTACAGAATGAGACAACATAAAAAAATGAGAACAGTGAGTTGTGAACAGTGGAAAGTGATCTAGGGGATCTTAGGATGAGGGAATCTATTTCTCCTAGGCAATGATGGGTAGGAAGACAATGTAAAGTCTTTAGGAAAATGGTGGGTGTTATGGGAGAATATGAGAGACAGAGATGGAATGGATTGAAAGATTGACTAATCAAGTACGGAATGAGCAGAGTGGGACTGGAAATGAGGAGAAAACAGGAGGGTAGTACAAAGGAGAGAAAAAGGCAAAACAGAAACAATTGCAATTCAGGAACTGCAGTGAGTATTAAAAGTTTGACATTTATTTACCTTGTATTCTTTTATCAGAACTTGGGCTTAATGGAAACTGTAGATGTGTAGGCTAGTGAACTAAAACCTATGCCAAAGACTATGAATTTAATAACAAATTTAGCAGTTTGTGGTATGAGAAATGATGAAATGATGAGAAGGCTTTTAGGAGGAGTGGACCTGACTTTATCAAAATCTGTGGATACACAGAGAGCAAGTAAAATTACAGCTACACAGTTAAAGAAATTACATGAAGAAATGGGTGTGCACAATAAAAAGGTGAGTCAAGTAATGAGGTTTAATGCAGCATAATATGATAACGAACAGTAACAGTTACTGCAAAAGAGAGAGAAAAAGAGCCAAGAGGTACACAGGAGATGTGATGAACTCAAAATACAAGCCTCATGTACAAGAGCCAAACTGCCCATCATAAATTATTTTGATAGAAGGTTGGAAAGAATCATTTCAAAAAGAAGCGCATAAAATTAAAAAGAAAGCAGTACACATACTACTGATGCATTTAGGATACCATATAAAGCTGCTAAGTCAAAAAAACTTTGATGGGTAAGTATAAGAATATAAAAATATAAGATCCAATTGCAAATAGCAGCACAAAGTGGGGAAGTTACTCTACCTGTTATTTTGGGGTAATTTGGCTTTAAGAGGTTGGCCATAATGAAAAATGCTCACAGTGAATAGACAAAAACTTAGTCTGCACAAGAATAGTTGCATGACTACAAAGCTGCCTCTAATACAAGGTAGTGCCATACTAGTGATGTTTTGCATAGCTATGCTAATTATATATTTTCAGGCTTGCTTAGCCTACCAGGAGAATAACATATTCAAATAACTTCAGAAGCACTTTCAGTAATACATGCCCCAGAGAACGTACCAATGGCACTTACATGTGGAAATGGGTAGGAACTAAAGTGAAAGGAAAGCACATGTACCATTTAGAAAAAATACAGCAGAAAGTGCAGTTGTGTAAGTTGCACTTATCATAACAGCAGAAGTTCGAATGATCACTGCTGCAGTAGCCTTAGCTATATGGGTTATATTCTGCCAGGGATATAGCAACAGGTCAGTTTTCAAAGTTTCAGGGCATCTTCCACGCACCCAAACTGTCAAACAGCTCAAACTAAGCTGACTAAAAGACAAATTTTAAATTAAATTTCTACTAGCAAGAAACCCTTTAGAGCTTTCCTGCTAGTAGAAAGAGGGAGGCTGAACCCTGAAAGGAAAAACAATAACACATAAATGTCCACATCATGGCATAAAAATCACACCAAAAACAAGGGGGTAGAGGGAGTGAGTGACTCCTGTAGCAGTGGTCATTAGAATATCTACTGTTATGGTAAATTTAACATGTTTGATCACTGCCTTACCTATATGGGTAGATTGCCATAGCTAACTACATTTGGGAGGTGAAAGGAGGAGAGTTCTGGAACCCCTGGAGAATGGTCCTAGCAAAGCTTGATCTTGGCCTAGAGAAAAAAATCAAGCATATACTGCTTTGAAAAGGTACGCACAGAGGACCAAGTAGCAGCTTCTAGAACATTCCTAGAATCCAACCCTTTCTAAAAAAAAACACAGATGAACCCAAGGCCCTGGTAGAGAGGGGCTTGACCCTACCTAGAATAGATTTGTTATGGTGAGTACAAAAAAAGATAATAGGCTTAGATAACCATTTGGACATAGTTTGTTTTGACACAAGTTGTTCCTTCTTCTTACCTTCACAAGAAATAAACAATTGAAGTGACTGAGAGATATAGTTCTGTGCAGATAGTACCTGAATTGTCTTTGGGCATCCAAGGTATGGAGTACCCTTACTCCCTCATTTTTAAATTCAGTAAAGAAAATGGGGAGATGGATAGTTTGACTTAAAGTAAACTTGGCTACTACTTTAGGCAAAAAAGCAGGATTCAAGGATTATTAGTTCAAATGCCCAGAACTGATTAACCTGAATAATATCAGCAGAAAATGATGATAAGGATGTTGCTTCAAGACACAGCTTATCTAATGTTGTTGCATCATATCATGTACTAAACTTATTAACACAGAAAGCAAAAGGTTTGAAAAAGAATGCAAGTTTAAACACATAATTACATACATGTTATTCACAATAGAATAGGTCGAGGGATCCAATGAAACAGTGAATAAGTAATCTGATGCAAAAAGCACAATAACAGTTGCTATGAATTATACCTCTCATGTCTGGTGTATCTCTTTACTTCCTACACTTAGTAAAATTCTATAAAAGCATATCCCCTTATATGCCACTGAAGGCTGCCATCTAAAGATGTCTTCATCAAACTCACATGCCTAGTATCATCTGACATTTCCCACCAAACATGCCTCTACCTGCAAGGTGCCAGACAACAAGAAAACCTCACTCCAGTATATGTAAGCCAGTATCAGCAGCTCACTTCCGTCGTTCTCCTAGTTCAGCCCTTCCAGCCATTGAATTACTACTCAAATTAATATCATCTGGGTCATAGTCAAGAAGTCATCTCCTCTATACCACAGAACTAGGAAAAACCTCAGGAATCTCCACCCTCCATCAATCAAGGACATTCAAAATGATCAGATTTCAGATCTGACCATAAGAAACAGCTTAAAGAAACTGCTAAATGCAAATGCTTTTAAGGACCCCCCCCCCAAGCATAATGCCATTAAATCACTAAAACAGCTAATTTCAAAATTAAGTCTGCTTATTTTCAAATCAACAACTGCTACAGTTCTTTCCTAAATGTAACCTCCAGTTTTAATCTTCAAGCCTCAAAATTTTCACTTCCTTTTTTCGTTATGCTTTCTGTGATCTGCACCCTTCTTATTAACCCCCTTCCCCAATCCATGAATGACCTACTCTGTTGTGATATGCGGAGCCTCCTCCATGCCATGACACCTTCTGTTACTAACATCCTCCATCCCATGACACCCATCTTACACCCAATGGCACCTTCTGTTAGACACCTTCTCTTGCTAACATCCTCCACCTCATAACATTTTCTGTTACTTACATCCTCCACCCCATGACACCTTCTGTTACTAAGATACTCCACCCCATGACACCTTCTTTTAGTGACATCCTCCACCCCATGACACCTTATGTTGCTAACATCCTCCACCTCAAGACACTTTGTTACTTACATCCTCCACCCTATGGCACTTTCTGTTAACATCCTCCACCGTATGATACCTTCTGTTACTAAGATACTCCACCCCATGACACCTTCTGTTACTAACATCCTCTACCCCATGACACTTTCTGTTACTAACATTCTCTACTCCATGAGACTTTCTATTACTTACATCCTCCACCCCATGACACCTTCTGTTTCTAAGATACTCCACCCCATGACACCTTCTGTTACTAATATCCTCCACCCCATGACACTTTCTGTTACTAACATCCTCCACCCTGTGAAAATAGGTGAAGGCTGCCAGCCTAGCCAGAGAGAATTTTGCAGATAATTCTGTCATTTGTAAATATTAATATAAGCCATAGGCTTGTTCTCTTAAATGGGAAAAAATTGTGTTAAATGTGGAACTGCAAAAATGTAACAACAGTGCACTCTGCTGTAACAAAGTTGATAAGTCAATTCTTTGATGTCAAAACCCGGAGCAGAGTTTCTAGATAACGGCATTCTGCCTATTGTTTTGAAGCCAGAGTTAATGGCTAGAATTTGCACGTATAATTTATTTTATTGTTCTGGCTTCCTGCCCAGTTGCAAGATGAAGGGCTATTAACCCTGATAGTTTGTTAGCCTAGGAACCAGAAAGAAATGATGCAATCTGAAATGAATCAGTGGTACTGTGTTATCAATTTAAGGACATAAAGAATGACAGCATTTGAGCATTTGTATTGAGAACATCCAGCTCACCACTCTGCCTGTGTCTATATGTAAGTAGGATTTTAGAACTGTGTTTTCTCTTAGATATAGCTAGGAAATAGAAAGATTAGATTAGTTTGTTTTTCTATGATGTCAGAACTTTTCTACTGTATTATTTTAAGTATTTCTCTGTGATCTCTGAACTGTTGACTAGCACTGTGTAGTAAGAAGTATTGTCTTGTATTTTTTTTTATTTATTATTGAATATTTTTAAACCTTTCATCTGTGGCTGTTTTGTGTAAAGATAAGTTAAGCTCTAAGAGTACATTGCATGTATATATTGATACTGTACCAAGTCACTCCAAATAAGTCTTGACTGTTCGGTTACACTTACCAGTTTGATAATTATATTGCACAGCAATAATTGGACACCCTTTCATAAGGGTATTTGAGTAGCTGATAAATATTAGCTGGGTGGAGGCAGTGATTCCTACTGCATAGTCTGGGTAAAAGGGGCACAGCTGGAGAACCTGTGCCAGCCTTCCCCAGGAGTGTCTGTGTTGTTGTATAAACTCTTATCTCAAAGTGTGTGTGTGTCAGCTACTTGGGCAGTGACATGAAGCATTGGTTGGACAGAGAGGGTGCTGGAGGTTTTAGCCTGCCCACTAGGCTGAGATCTGGACCCTATAGCTGTGCCAGTGGGGAGTCTTACTGGAGACCTGGAGAGAAAGGGAGAAACCAGCCCCAGACTGACTGTGATCTTTGTGTGCTCTTAAGGGAAATTGTACTTAACTGTGTGTGTATTTATTATCCTTTCCCTATATGGATGCCCCTCACTGGTGTTAGTGGTGAGGATTGAGGCTCCTTGATTGCTGGGCCAGTTCACGGGCATCACACACCCCATGAAACTTTCTATTACTTACATCCTCCACCCCATGACATCTTCTGTTACTAACATCTTCCAGCTCTGGTACTGTCTCCTCCCACCTCACTCATTCCTTTCATATTTAACAATTTCTATATTTCTAAGATTATTTTTACAATAGCCCTTCTACTTTGTCAATATGTACTACATTCATCATTACTTATTTTTAACAAAATATTAGGTTTTTAATTTTTTAAATTGTAAAATGTAGAAATGCTACGCATTCCTTATGTAACCGCCTCAGTGTTTTTTATATATATATATATATATATATATATATATATATATATACATATATGTGTGTGTGTGTGTATATATATATATATATATATATATATATATGTGTGTAGTTTATGTCATTGTCTCAGTGTAAACACATATGTTAGCTATGTTTATGTACATTTCAAAATGTATTTAGTTTCTTTTTTTCTTGTGTGTACACTCTCAGGCTGAGGCCTAAATGGTCTCCTACTATACATTCTCTAATTTGGTAAACAATTTAAAGTTAAATAAATAACAAACTATATGAATGCATGAATTAATGAATCAACAAATAAATGAACAGACCAATACATAAATAAACTGTCAAAAGAGAATTCAGTTGATATAAGAAATAAAGCCAGTAATCCAATCAGAACATAAAGATATGAAAGTGTTGCTATAAATTCATATATAGAGACAGTCACTAGAGTTCTATAGGAGTACATATTGAATACAAAGTGTGAATAGTTGCAAAAGCAGTGTTTGAGTTGCAAGGTATTTGTGATCTAAAGTTGAACAGTCACATGTTAACAGAGAGTAATGCTGACTATGTTACCTAACTGTTATATCAATGCATGAATATCAGATAAATGCATTTGTTTTTCTATAAAAAGGGGGTGTAGCATATGATAATTTATATTTAAAAAAACATTACTAATGCTATTCTGTAAGAATGTCACTCAGTTGTTCTGCAGTACGTGAAGGTCACAAGAACTACCTTAGGGAGGCTTTTACCACATTCACAGTGTATGATATTTTTCAGCATAGAAATGAGCATTAGAAATGCTATAGTAGGCATATTGGGGTATAGAACATAAAATATACTAAAACAGCAGACTAGAAAGGCTTACTAACTGCTTTCATCAAGTAAGCATTACATGGACTCTCTCTGATGGTTACTTGTATGCACTGCATTTTGATAATATTTGTTATCTCTACATACAATTCCCCTTTTGGCAAGTGACATTAGAAGCCAAATCATTAAAAAAAAACTGTTAGAACCGAACAGTTCATAGTGGGCGTGATGAGTTAAATGATGATTTATATGTTTTTAATGGTGATTGGTTCAAAATGGAGGTGGGGACAATGACGGTACTTTCACTGAAGTTTGAAATGGGGCAGTTCATTCATAAAACTTTAGTTCTGAGGATGTCTAGTTGAAACACAAAAGAGCTTAACCGAAGTTATCTCTGACATTTTGTTTTATTAGAATAAAGTATTTTACTCAGGAATTGAGGCTTCCTGGAACACGTTTTTTATTTTTTGCTACTTGAGTTTTCGGTTCAGGGCAGGAGGTTGCTTGTTTTGCTTATTTTATGTTACAGTGATGATGATCTCCCTGCCATGGTAGAGATAGTTCAATTATGATTCTTCAAAACCCAAAAGATCTAAACGTATATCTTCAGCTTATGCTGACAGAAAACCAATATGATGAGTCTACAAAATATCCAAACATATGTTTTTGAATAATTGCATTTTTTTAAGAAACAAAACATTAATGCAAGCATTTTTTGAAGGGGCACATCTCCCTTACTTACATATGCATATTATGAAGTCTCTCCAACTTAGAGGAAGAGTGATTGTTAAAGAAAAATAATAAAAATGTCTCCGTGTTTCTGCAGCATGCTGTGATATCAGGATGTATATAATGACAAGCACTCACACATCGTTACAATAAGCTTCTCTGCTACTCACTAACTATAAAGTCAGTTAGGTTCCAATTGGATCAGTTCAGCAATTCAATGCTAAATTTCCCATCACTGTTCTTCATTAGACATCACTGCCAAAACAGCTTTTATGTCTACAATGGCAGTGATGCTCTTTTTTAAAATACTTTCTCTTTTCTCTGTGGTTGTCTGCAGGTGAACCTCAATCAACATGGGATAGGGATACAAGGTGTCTTGTCCCCTTGCAAACAAAAAGTATTGTCTGAAAATGTTGAATTGGAGATTTATCCAGTTATTTTCTTCCAATGTTTTCCTCTCATTGCAACTCAATGAGACATGCATGGATCATTCCAATATGTTATTTACAAAAATGTGCACATAACCAAATTTCTAACAGTTATGGTTAGCCAAAATAAAAAATAAGCCTATAAGCACTGAACAACTGCAGGAACATGACTGTCCAGCTGTGCCATTAGCGTATGCTGTCACATATCAATCTCAGTCTTCACTACCACTGCACTGTTGGGACAGTTGCCACCACCTCAGTTATTTGCAGCAGTCTTTTGTCATGTGGTACTGATGCAGCAGACTTAGCAACCTCTCACCCAGGAAGATGAACAAACTAGCATTGGCTGCTTACTCCAATCTCTTTCTCTCTCTCTCTCTCTCTCTCTCTCTTCCAGATGGTTCTTCTGGCTCCCAGGTTTGCTCATCAAAGTGGTGCCAACTGGGTTCCATTCAAACCTCCAGTCTTCAGTGCCATTGAATTGGCTGCCATTACCTCAAAACTACATGCACTATTAGTCAGCACTGGTGGTGTGGAAAGATAAAGTCCAGACTACATCCCAGGCGACCTGAGTTTGATTAATTTCTCAGGTGCTTGATGGAGCAGGCATGGGAGGATGGGGACATGATGGGGGTGGAACAGGACACATAATGCCACAGTTCCTTGGAGAAAGGGTAGCAGTGCATATGTGCTTCCAGGGGATAGGCTCTCAGCTCACTGAGAGACAGCCAGGGGGCAGTCTTCACAGAGAGTATATGTGCTCATTAACATACACGGTGATATGGGTATGTGTTCTCCCACTAAAGGGTAAGACTAGCTGTAGCTCTTAATCTCTTGGAGCAAGAAATCTGGACAAAGCCATAAATAATGGGAGGGGGGGTCAAAGGCCGAGAAATAGGAACATTTTTAAATATTGCTATTAGAAACTTAAAAAGTTAATAGAATAACAGGTTTTCCATTACCATTAATTTTCTGATGGGTATGAAGTCTGAAACTGAAGCACCTGTCATTATTTTCTGATTTCCACTCTGCCAGTCATTTGCCAGAAAAACAACAAATTTATAAGGAACAGACCAAAAATATGAGGCAAAAATCTGGGCAATCTGTGGAAATTTGGACGGTTGAGAGATATGGGCAACTACCATTACAAAAATGCCCTCTTGGCCAGGACGCTGCATGGACACAAAACACCCTCTTGGCTGCCCGTATGAAAGCTTCAATGCACAGCTCTCACCCTTGCATATTTGGTAGGTAAGCCCCCCCCCCAAGCTCAGAATGAAGGAATGAATGAGTTTGCATATAGGAAGACTTGATGGGAGGTATGGGGGGGGGGGGATGATCTAGAAAATAGCATCTGCATTGGTGAGATATGTGACATTGCTATGTACAGAAAACTTAATCAACAGTTAAATCTGCAATATTAGCTGGAGACATAAATAACATTGCTTGAATGAGTTTTCTGAATAGTATCAAAGGGTTATCTAAAATAATAACAGGTATATTGTAGTCTATAAGAAATTCTTAATACATTTTAAAAATGTGTTTTAAAATACTATACAAATGCAATAGTAGATAATGTTTTGGTGCTGTGAATGACTTTGTTTCTCTTTTTGCCTACGCGTTTCATCTGTTATGTGTGTGTCAGGGTTGCTTTGTTTTCTAAATGTAATACTGACTATATCTAAATGTTACTGGTTGATCTGTTTCATAAGCAATATCTCTGTAATTTCAACTGTCTAGTGCCGGTCTTTTCCTGTACTTTAAACTTGCTAGTCATTCATCTTGTTTATTATTATCTACATAACTTCTGTTATATAACTTGCAGCTTAGGCTCCATGACTTACACTGGTAAAGCCCTGAATATCAGACAGTAGATCCAGGACTGACTAGTGGTTCAAACCCTGAAGGAGCCACTGAAGGGTAGGACAAGATTGATGCCCATCCATCTTTATCAGTGAGAGAAGGAACATTCCAGGGACATATACGTTTGTAGCACTTGGTGGTGTCTGGGTGCTGAATAACACGATAATCTAGCCAGTCTTGAAGTTTTCAGGGATACAGAAGTACACATCACCTTCGAGGTGGGGTGGACCCCTGTAATTTCCATTGCAAACTCATCTGACTATGTCACCCAGTATGCAATGTGCAGATAGGACATAGCAAGAATCTATCAAGCAACCCTTCCAGAAGCAACATTGATGACAGATTCAGTACAGTATTTATTATGGCTTTCCTAATAAATCAAGCCTTCCCATCATTTGCTAGTATGGTCACTTAAAAATGCATGTTTACTGGTTCACCTTAACTACAAACACAATAAATGTTAAGACAAAGTGTTCACAAACCACAAGGGATATTGGTATAAGCCCAGGAAACAGCCTAATTAAAATAACAGTATTTTGAAAACAAAACATAAAACTGCAGAAAGATACAGGATGAGATTTTAAAATTATATTCATTTTCATTCTGGCAACCAAACATATAAAACTTGCATACATTTTTTTTGAAACGGCTAAATCATCTGAGCATTTACACAGAATGTAAGTAGAGATTGTGAGATCAAGTCACGTTGTGTAGGATGTGTTTTTTTTTTTCACAGAAACTTCTATCAGTAGCCCTGAATGGACACCTTACAAAGACAAAATGAATATATGTGCATTCTTTACTGAAAAGCTGTTTTATAACTTGCAAATAATCACAACAAGCATATCAATACAGTAGTAAATACCTGCATGGAAATAGCTAACTGGATTCGTAAAAATGTGCTTAGCAAATCCTTAAAGATTGAACGGTGGAAAAGTGCTGTTAACTGCTCACTTAATATAAATATAATCTGCCAGTTCAAATGACACTGTACTTCAAAAATCAGAATAGGACTAGTGCTTAAAATAAACAAAATACTTCAAGTCATTTGCAAATTGACATGCAAACTTCTCAGATAGCTGAGATTATTTGACCTATACCCTTAAACACCTTTACAAAACAATATATGTTGTGTCCTTACATGTGTTACAGTCTTAATATTAAAACAGTGCCTGATACGTGTCATAAATACGTGCCACACATTTAATATAAGTATCAATTTTTTTATCACTGCATGCACTGTGGTTTCATGTAACCCCTGATATGACCTCCTTTAAGCAATGTTTTTAGTAATCAAAACACTGAATTTTTGTAAAAACAAATTGGTTCATTGACTTTTAAGTGTGATGATGGTTAGTAACATAATGCCCAAACTGTTTCATCCATAATATGTTAATGCTTAATAGTTTTGGGTAATACCCCAGTTGTCATCCTTTAGATATTTAATACAGTATTCCTTTAGGTTGCATCTTATTAGCAAAGAAATCACATACTCAAATTATTTATTTCCCCTCAAGTCAGTCCTGCTGGCAGTTATCCACATGCATGTTATGAACTGATTTTTGTAAAAAAATCAATATAGATCTTTACTAGAAAAACAAATGTCAGAACAACTCAGATTAGCATCACAAAAGGCTAATAACAGTGCAGACTTGTACCTTCAGTACAATAACTATGTTTTAACTTGTGATGCAGTGCAGGGGACTAACATAGAATTACTTTTGTGTTGTTTCCAGACTTTAGTTTCTTTGCTACACTTTCCCTGCTTTTCTACTGCAGTTTCTTAGAATTCTTGCAACCCTAGATGAAGCATTTCACAGGCAGGCTGGATAGACAACATGTTAAATAAATAAACAGTAAATCAGAACAGTTTAGCAACATAAAACAAAGATGACCACTAGCGAAGCACAATTCCTAGCTGAATTTTTGAAAATTATGAAACTTGACTAAAGCGAGACAAAAATAAAAAAAATGGATAGACAGACTTTTTTTTTTAAATCTTGCATGGAGATGTCTAAACTAATTACTATCATGTGCTACACAGACACAGTAGCTTCTTCTGTGATTACTTTTATATTTGTGAAATTCTCTTTCATGTACAGTTGAGCACTGAATTCAAGCACTGAGCATGTGAAAGCCAAGACTAACAGTTAAAGTGAAGATCTCCTACCTTGGTGCCAAAAAAAACAAACAAAAAAAAAAAAAACACCTAGGCAAAATGGGTGGCTGCGTTTCATAACAAAGTAAAATGGTCATCACTGTTTCACTAAGGAAAGATCTTGTGTGCAATGACTGACCTGATTAAGTGCAAATCAAAAAATTGCCAGGCCTTTAATAACTTGCAATTGGAAGTCAGTTTACCTGTCAGGAATGGCACTGTACTATTCCTTTAACTTACACAGTAAGAAAGTTAGAGCCCTTGAGGGTACACTGGTAGCTGTTCTGTGCAGTTACAGTCACTTATGTCCATTCTCTATACTTATTTCCTGTGTTGTCATTAGCCCGGCCATTTGCCAAACTCCACAGTTCACTTACTTCCCAGTTTGCGTCATGGGGCAATGTCAGGTTGCCAGAGCTTGGCAAGGAAATATCAGGAACTGTGCATGCCTTACTAAGCTGTATCCAGGCTCTGTCTGAAGCCATTTTTATGAACCATACTTTTCAATACATTGGCTCCCATTAGGCCAACAGAAGCTTTCTCTCATCTACAAGATGGGGTCTGCAGGAGGTTACAGAAACTTTCTCTGAGCTACAAGATGGAGTCTGCCAAAACCTCCTGAAAATCCAGGACTTGTCTGTGAAAAGTACAGATTTGTACTGAAATGCCTTACTAAGAAACAAGGCAAATATATAAAGTGGTCAGTATAAACACCTTACCTACAGCAATCCTTTGCATGAACATATGAATTTAATTTGGATTAAGGAATTAGATACAACTTTTTATTAAGTTGCTGGCTAATGGTTCAAATAACTAGAAAAAACATAATTAAAAGCAAAAAAATGCAACTATTTTATTTTTGAAAATGTATTGAGTCTGCTGTAAGAAATCTATACTTCATATTTTCAGTGTTTCTCTCAAGAGCTTTTTAGCTTTCATTTGTTGCTCACTACTCAAGCAAAGACGTTGGATTTCTGTGCAAGACATTTTCTGCTACTCTTTTACATTACAAGTGATGTTGGGAAACAGGCCAGCAGCTCTGATGCAAAAAAAAAAACATGGTTTGAAATTAGTAGCTCTATTCACTGCTCTGTTACGAAAAAAAGGGGTTGGGGTGACGACCACAGACAACATAAAAGCTATAACAAAGACAGCACCACATTACCTGTTTTGCTTTAGAATTGCTGGTGTGTGTGTGTGTGTGTGTGTGTGTGTGTGTGTGTGTGTGCACATGCTTGGATGTGTACATAAAGGATGCATGTTTTTCTGCATGCTTGCTTTTGCAATACTCTTCTGTCAGTAAGATTAATAGCATCTACTGTACCCACGTGCGATATGTATAAAATTAATAGGCATATTTATTTCTCAAACATCTCTCACTCTTCAGACAATGCAGTGTGGACAGGACTTATATAGAGAGCAGCAACATTTTTTTAGGGAGGTCCTTCCTTAAAAATGTGTCTATAGATGAGTGGAATAAAAAAATTGAAAGGGTAAATGATTTGTTCTTGTTCAAATGCAAACTAACTTGATGAGCTACCCTGCTATTTTCAACAACGTCCTATTTGTACCGCTTTTCAGGAGAATGTACTGAACTAGTATGGCATATGTTTATGTACTGAACTAGTACGGTATATGTTTATGTACTGAACTAGGTACGGTGTATGTTTATGTACTGAAGTAGTATGGCATATGTTTATGTACTGAACTAGTATGGCATATGTTTATGTACTGAACTAGTACGGTATATGTTTATGTACTGAACTAGGTACGGTGTATGTTTATGTACTGAACTAGTATGGCATATGTTTATGTACTGAACTAGTATGGCATATGTTTATGTACTGAAGTAGTACAGCATATGTTTATGTACTGAACTAGTATGGCATATGTTTATGTACTGAACTAGTATGGCATATGTTTATGTACTGAAGTAGTATAGCATATGTTTATGTACTGAACTAATATGGCATATGTTTATGTACTGAAGTAGTATGGCATATGTTTATGTACTGAACTAGTATGGCATATGTTTATGTACTGAACTAGTATGGCATATGTTTATGTACTGAAGTAGTATGGCATATGTTTATGTACTGAACTAGTATGGCATATGTTTATGTACTGAACTAGTATGGCATATGTTTATGTACTGAAGTAGTATGGCATATGTTTATGTACTGAAGTAGTATGGCATATGTTTATGTACTGAACTAGTATAGCATATGTTTATGTACTGAACTAATATGGCATATGTTTATGTACTGAAGTAGTATGGCATATGTTTATGTACTGAACTAGTATGGCATATGTTTATGTACTGAACTAGTATGGCATATGTTTATGTACTGAACTAGTATGGCATATGTTTATGTACTGAACTAGTATGGCATATGTTTATGTACTGAAGTAGTATGGCATATGTTTATGTACTGAAGTAGTATGGCATATGTTTATGTACTGAAGTAGTATGGCATATGTTTATGTACTGAACTAGTATGGCATATGTTTATGTACTGAACTAGTATGGCATATGTTTATGTACTGAAGTAGTATGGCATATGTTTATGTACTGAACTAGTATGGCATATGTTTATGTACTGAACTAGTATGGCATATGTTTATGTACTGAACTAGTATGGCATATGTTTATGTACTGAACTAGTATGGCATATGTTTATGTACTGAACTAGTATGGCATATGTTTATGTACTGAACTAGTATGGCATATGTTTATGTACTGAACTAGTATGGCATATGTTTATGTACTGAACTAGTATGGCATATGTCTATGTACTGAACTAGTATGGCATATGTTTATGTACTGAACTAGTATGGCATATGTCTATGTACTGAACTAGTATGGCATATGTTTATGTACTGAAGTAGTATGGCATATGTTTATGTACTGAAGTAGTATAGCATACGTTTATATGGCATAGACTAGTTTTTGTCATAAGTATCTAAACCTACATTTGGGTTAATTGTACAGCTCAGTGGTAGGTCTGTTTTGATTTACAAGAACATTAATCCACTAAGAAGCACAACCATGACTCATGAGCAGTGACCTGCTGTGCCCTTTATTTCACCTCATATTATCTCTGCATTTGAGTTCTCAAGCAGATTATACAGGCGTGCCATCTCCTTACAAGGAATTAAGTGTGGTGATTCTAGATGAAACAAACCGTCTACTAAATCAAGCCTGCAGTACATGACCGATAACAAATGCAGATAAATTAACATGCAGTTGCAGACCTGCAAAGCTTTTTCCTTCTAATAAGATGTTCAAGTCTGGCACAATTTTGGAGTGGACCTAAAGTCATCATGCTAAATTCTAAGGCAGCATATGTGCCGTGCATGAGTCTGATATATGCACGTTTGTGCATATGGCAACAGTGCAGACAGCAATGCTGCTAAATTTAAAGTCAGACCATTTCACTATAAATGTAAAAGGTTGCTTTAGTCTGCAAACCCACAACTCCAAAATATCTACACAAGCAATAGTTAAATATCTGTGCTCACTCCAAAATTATTTTAAAGTAGCTTCATACTTAAGGTCTTAAAAATAATACCTGTTTTGTTTGAATGAATTAATGTGCAATATGCAGAGTTTTTAAAATAAGATTTTCCTGAGTCCTAGTAAAGTGACTTATCACATGTATATGGGGAAGGGGGGTGAAAACCATATAATCTGCCCATGACCTAGTGTTTTGTCCATAATACCACAACTGTGATTGCTGCACACATGACTGAGGGCAACAAAAATCACATTTTCTTTTTGTGCTTAGTGGGCAAACAGACTTGCTTTTAACAATTGTGGGGATGTTAAATTGCTGATTTTTCACACTACTTTTTGTCTGTGCTCTTTTCTGTTGCTGCTTTTTGCTGGCAGTACTGATTAACATGAGAGACAATTGTGGTTCAGGAAATAAGCCTGTTTATAGCTCCCTTTCTAATAATTCAGGTGCTACCACGATTGTCTATGTGTTGTCTCATTTTCTTTACATGACGAGTTACACCTAAGCAGAATTCAGAAGAAGGGGTCTGCAGTGAAAGGATGCAGCTGACAAGGTGTGTGTTGCTTCATTCCTAGTCTTACCATGATGGACTTCTGCAAAAAATCCAAACTCTGTAATTTCAAAACACTGCGCCTTGAGGCTGACATTTAGACAGTGCAGATACAGCTCCAAGTCTGGGTAGCATTCATTCTGCAGGGACAGTTAAACTGCGCAGTTCCTGTTTAACACTTTTGAGAGCTAAGCTTCATTTGGATATCTCTTGGACCCCCAACTGTGTAGCTCGATTCCTCTGTATTGTGCTGCTCAGTTAATCCTAACTATGACCCCTATTCTTTGCACTAGACAGACAGTACAACTGAGTGAGCAGATATCAGTCATTACACTGAAGCAATGTGAAGAGGTTGCAGAAATTTTCACACAGCAGTGCAACACCGTAGTGTAGAAGGATCAAGTCCTAATTATGCCCCAGATGAGCTGGGTTTGATTAGCACCTCAGTCATCTGAGAGGCACTAGCAAGGAGTGATGGGTATGCCCATCCAAGTGGGAGTCTGCTCAATAAAGATGCTACCTAAAGGAAATGGTGGTCCACAGAAGGGAGTAGCCCTTGGATGATATTGACAAACAAAACACAGGGGTGGGGGGACTGGAAAGTAAGGGTAAGTGATAATAACCCCACTCAACATCACTAGCAGTAGCCAGCACTACCCCCTCCAGGATGCCTTTAAGAGCCATGCTGGCCTCACTTCACTTAGACTAGTCTGGGCTAGGAAGGAGAAGCACAAATACCTTGCAGTGGATAGGGGCACTGGGACAGCTGGAATGAATGAAGCATGGAGAAAGATTCAGCAGTCTTCTGAATCATCATGGCCTTGTACACTCTGCAAAACAAGTTACACTATTTTTATAAAACGCATCTCTGAATTCTGCTGAGAACGTTATAGCAATAGAGTCTCTGATTAGCCTGAAAAAATTTGAATTTCAGAACAAACCAGCAATCATTAGGCTCAGTTTCAGAGGTATTTTCTTATGTCTTTCCTAAATGGTTTAACAGAAAAGCTTGGGTTGGATTCATTTTCAGCTAATGGACTAGGGAATATCAGCTGCATACAGAATACATTAAAAGGTTAACAAATTAATGAAAAAGAGAAGCAAGCACTGAGGAAAAACGCGCGTGTGTGTGTGTGTGTGTGTGTGTGTGTGTGTGTGTGTGTGTGTGTGTGTGTGTGTGTAGGTGCTTGTACAACAGCACTGCGTATCTAGTGGAACATTCAGCTCAGAAATATACTGATGAGCAAGAAGTGAGCTTTTGCTCAGAGAGGCTCTTTCATCTTTCTGAATGACATTTTACTGTTGTAGCACTATAAGGACCAACTAGCAACGCCCTAATAGTACTAAGATGATATTTTCTTGGACTCCTGTCAATGTCTTGAAAAACTGGACTTGAAATTGCAATATCACCTACTAATTCAACATCAATGCAACTAACACTGATTTAACTACTATATATTGTCAACAATTTATGGCATACTACCAGTGTCTATATATCTGTACATAGCTCCCAGCCTAACAACTATTATCTGATTGATGATTTGTCAAGTAATATTTTTTACTATGACAAGAAAGAGCTTTACTATCATGCATAAGAAACTGCAGAATTTGTATTTATTATCTATGCTAATCCTGTACAGTTATCTGATTTTTCAACACCTGTTATTTATGTATTCATGTTGCGAAGTTAGGCATTGTTCATAACGTTTTCTTGCCCTAACTTGCTTTTCCTCCTAATCAGTACATTTTATGTTGCAAACTCTTTACTCTTAAATGTTGTTGTGGAGATTACTTGTGTTTTTTATTGACAATGGTTGTAATATTCCTAGAACTTAGTACCCGATATTGTTGGAAACTAAAGAACAGTGTCCCGTTGTTGAAAAATCATGGTTAGTCATAGATTTAAATAAAGTTCAAAAGGACACAACCCTGGGACTAGATGGAATAAATGGTTACTATTTAGGTAATATTAAAGAATCTATAATCTTGATACTATTATATTTGTTCCAACGAACACTCAAATTTGTTTTTTTTTTTTTTTTTTCAGAATAATAGAAACTAGAGTAAGTGGTTCCTCTTCATGGGGGGTCATCAGGATGTAGTAGAAAATGGCAAACCTATAAGTCTGACTAGTGTTATACACTATACCTTTAAAAGGGTACTACAACAGTACATGGAAAAGCAAGGAAATGGGCAATACTATCAGCATGGCTTTACTAAAGGGGGAGCATGCATTACCAACTTAATCACGTTTTCTTCAGCTGTTATTGTATGAAAAATATTGGAAGTCTAGTAGATATTATCGGAATATGTCAAGAGCTTTGGTTCTGTCCCTCACTCATTGATAACCACCATATTATATAAGTGGTAATACAATGTCTACTTTGTGAAATAGGTTACTTCATGGTTGGATGAAATGAGGCACTTGGTTACAATCAGGTGAGTCCAGTTACACAACTATCCAATCCTCAGTAAAGTTCTGCAGGGACCCATACTAGGACCATACCTGTTTGTTTAAGATTTATATGTCATCAATATCTAATAAAGGTCACTGTTTTCTACTAACATTTGCTGGCAATTTTACAGTTGCTTGGTTTGTAAATTCATGGAGTAGCCAAATGCAAATACAAAAATATCTTGAGGAGTTGTTTGACTGGTGTACAACAAAAACAATAACATTTAATTAAAAAAAATGCAATTGACTACACTTCGTGGATAACAGTGTTGAATACCAATATCGGTTAGAAAATGAATTAATAAGAACACAGCATGCATATAAGGACCTATGTTTATTGATAACAGATGAGTTGAAGTGGAAAAGTCACATTAGCATACAAACATTGAAATGCTTTAGTTTACTGTTGAGTATCCACCAATCTATTTCACCAAGTTGTGCTTCAGTGCTTGCTCGTATATTTAAAAGTATAGTAAGACTAATATTACAATATAGAGCTGTTTTCTGCTCCCGAAATATAGAAGATATTAATAAGCTGTAAAATGTTCAACACTTCTATACAAAATATGTATGTTCATCAAATGGATAGACTATAAATAACGAGTGAGGAGGCTAAATCTACATTCCACTCATTGTCTATATTGCAGCAATCCAGTTTGTATTTATCAATTCCTAAATGATGACCTTAACCAAATTATCAGGGACATTAACTTCAATTCTCATGACAGCAGACATACTACAAACAGTAATTTGCTTTTGGAGAATTCATAAGTCTAGGAGAGGTAAAGTTCTTAAAGACAGAATTCTGAACAACTTTGTGATATGTTTTTAAACCTGGGAGGGGACTGCTGTGAGATGTGTGTGTTTCAACCAATGAGAGGGCAGCAGTGAGTAATTTAAGAGAGTTAATTGACTTGGTTATTATTCTGAAGAAGTCTGTTACTAAGACGAAAGCACTAATTTCTGCTAGTCTCTAAAGCTACAGCAATAGTGCAACAAGGCTGCCAACTTTTCCACAAATTAACCCTATAGAGCCCACCACTGCATTGCATTCAAACAAACAAACAAGCAAACAGGTTAGAACTACCTCATGGAATCACATACTCAAAATGTGTAACAATTCAGAAGTTTATCAATTCTCCAGAAAAATGAGAAATGCTCATGTCTACAACTTATCATCCAGCCCTAATCTCCTAAATGGCCTCTTTGCTCAACTGAAAAATTGCTCCTTATCACGTCCAAATATAATAAATACCACAGCAGGAGACTCTCTTTACTCTAATGGCATCTCTACAAAATAGGATATTGTCTACCACAGGCAAATGCATTTCTTTTGTTGACTAGAGTTGTCAGACTGGGCTGTGGTAGCCTCTTTCTAGTGGAGGTCCAGAGAGAAAAACTCTGGTTACAAAATAAAAAAATTTACACAGCTCTGTATTGAAATGTTGGCATTCAAAATGCTGGGTGCTGACAAGTTTTAAAAAAGAAAACAGAAAACCTGGATAAAGGGTGAATTTCAAAGACAGCTCTTCTCTTTTCAACTTTTTTTTTGGGGGGGGGGGGGGTTCAAGCCTCCTTATACTCCCTGCACCACCCAAATTCATCCTGCACCACCCAAATTCATACATACCATCTCCAAGATTGCCATACCTCTGAGAAAAAGGAATATAGGAATATTCCATAAAATGACCACCTCAGACGTAGTACATGTAAGTTTTTTTTTTTTTGGCCATTCAGTCTCTGTGTTTAAGGACTTGCTCTTGTGGGTCCCACTATGAAATCTCGTGAAATAAACAGAATCTCTGAATGTACCCTACTCGACTGAATGTACTGTATTACTTAAGGTTCTGCAGAAAAAGAAATCTTAAACTTATGAATCTTTTTTTTTTTTTACATCTCTAGTTTAATAGACTTGTCAGTAAAAAGTTAATCCTTCTTCAGAATTTTCATTTTTTTTACATAATACCACCTTTTATGAATAATACAAACTTACTTCCATTCTATCAATGAGCAAAGTGAACAGTGGGAATCCCAGTATGATTCAATTTGCCATGGTCAGCTTGTACTGTAGATTGACTCTGTGTGAGCTATTTGATAAGTTGTTTTGAAATTACAGTAGTAGTAGTAGTACTTTTCATGATTCCTACAAACCTGATCCATCTATGGTTGGGAATGTCACTAAATTCCACTCACTGCATAGCTGCAATAAATCATTTATTTATTTTATTTATTTATTTTACATTTGTTGACCGGGCTAGTCCAACTGGATACATGTCCATTTTCAGTGGAGGCCCGGGGAGAAAAGCTCCAGTAACGTCATACTAAATAATAATAAACACACTGTAAACATACAGAAACATCTAATGTAAAATTTGAAAATAGTTTAAAAAAGACTAAAAAAGTAGAAAGATTTGAGAAAGGCACTTAGATAGAGTATTACAGCATCAGATGAAGTAAAATTTAGAAAAATGACTATAAAAAAGTGACTAGTACAATCAAGCATGGTGAGTAGTACTCAGGAGTGACAGAGTTAGGAATTAAGAAGAAAAGGTTAGTTTAAAAATCAAATAAATAGAGAAAAAAAAACATTTAGTCAGGGTTGTTGCAAGAGCATAGCCAGTGGTTAGAGAGGAAAAGTTTTAGGTTAGTTTTAAATAGTGGGAGTGAGGTCAGGGTTGTAAGGTCTTGTGGTAGGAGATTCCATATTTTGCCAACTGAATTACAGAATATGGTGTCTCCTGCTAAGTTATTTGATAAGGAAGTATGAATCAGCATTCTATTAGAGGAGTGTAGATTCCTCAGGTTATTGTATGGTCTTATGAGGGTAGAGAGCATTGGAGTGTTGTCGGGATGGTATAGGGCTTTGTGGGCAATTGTAAGTTGGTTAAATTGTATTAGGTGAGGTAATTCAAGCCAGCCTAGTTGTTTAAGATTCAGATAGTGATGAGTCCTGTATGGAGAGTTTGTAGCAAATCTGGCAATATTGTTATATGATGTAGCTAGTTTGTTAAGATTATGCTTAGAAAGATTGGTGTATATGGGGGAAGCATATAACAGGGTAGAGATTAAGTGGGTTCTAGCTATTGTGGTTCTGGCATCTGGTGTCAGGAAAGATTTGATTCTATAGAGAGATCCAAGTTTTCTGTTAGTAGATTTTATTGTTGTGTTTATGTGAGTGTCAAATTTTAGTTGATTGTCAATTGTAATCCCTAGGAGTTTGGTGGTGGGGTCTGGAGAGATAAGGGTACCATTGCTGGATGTGAGTGTGAAATGAAGGGAGGGAGACAAGTGAGTGGGTGTAAAGAGCAAAAGTTTGGTTTTTTTTGGGTTAAGGAGGAGACAGTGGTTAGAGAACCAATGCTCTATAGTGGCAAAGGCTTTTTGTGTGAATAAATGAAGTTCAGTTTGGGATGAGCCAGAACAAATATCATCTGCATATTGAATGCAGGTTGAATGTGGGGTAGTGGGATGAAGGTCATTTATGAAAATGGAAAACAGTAGTGGACCTAAAATAGAGCCCTGTGGGACACCTATGGAGGTGGGGAGGAGGTCTGAAAGATGGTTTTGCCAGAGAACTGCTTGTTTTCGGTTTTCCAGACAGGATGTAAACCAGTTTATAGCAGGATTGTCAAGAGAGAGGGACTTCAAACGGTGGAGGAGGAGTTGATGATTGACCATATCAAAGGCTTTAGACAGGTCTACAAAGAATGCTGAAGAAAGAATATTTTCGTTGCGGTTTTTGTTGATACAGTCAGTAAAAGATAGCAAGGCTGTGGTAGTATTGTGGAATGGCCGAAAACCATGTTGACAGTTAGCTAGGAGATTATGGCGGAGTAGGTGGTTTAGTAATTGTTTGTGGATGCATTTCTTCATTATTTTTGCGAGTGGAGATAGTAAAGCTATGGGGCAAAAGTTGGAAAACTCAATGGAGTCACCACCTTTATAAAGAGGAATAATGTGTGAACTTTTCCAGATAGATGGAATAGTGCCTTCTTCTATGGTTCTGTTGATCAGTATGGAGATGGGGTAGGCAATGGCTTTTGCACCTATTTGGAGGTATTCTGCTGGTAGTTTATCAGCTGAGGGGGTAGTAGGTTTTAATTTTTGAAGCAAGGAAGAGATATAGGAGGTGGGTATAGGTTCAAGGTGGAAGGGGGGAGGAATGGAGCTTGGAGTAGGTAATTTGGAGGTATCAGGGTTTTGTTGATTTGCTAGATTTAGTATAGCAGAAGTAAAGAAAGTATTAAAGGCATTAGCTGTTTGTATTGGGCAGTCAGGGTTAGAACCTAGTGGATTTGGTGTGGTTACTTTTCCAGGGGATAATAGTGTGTTAATAGCAGTCCAGAATTTTTGTGGTTGTTGAAGGGATGATTGTTGTAGTTGTGTATAAAAGTTCTTTTTATCTTGTAGAATAGCTTTTTTTGTCATGTTTTTTTGTTGTCGAAAAATTTGGTGATCAGTTGTATTCTTTGTGGTACGCCATTTTGCCCAAGATTTATTTCTACTAAGGATTAGTTTCCTAGTATTGTTTGAGAGCCATTGGGCTGTTTTACTTTTTATTCTTATGGAACGCATTGGGGCATGATGTTCTAGGATTGTCAGGAAAGTGGTATTGAAGTAATTAACTGCTTCATTTATAGGGAGAGACTTAAGAGGTGACCAGTTGCATTGCTTAAGTTCGGTTTGAAACAGTATAGAGTCAAAATGTTTTTTGCTACGGGCTGTTCTAACTGAAGTAGGGATAGTAAAACTTGTTTTATGTCTGATAATATATATTAGAGAGTGGTCGCTAAGGTCATCTGGGAGAGTTCCTGTTGTATATTTTTGCTGTGGACTATTTGTTGGTATCCAATCAAGGATACTTTCTTTATTATTAAGTTTATTTGTTCTAGTTGGGGAGTTTATAGCTTGAGAGAAGCCATGCAGGTTAATAAGGGTGGATGGATTAGTGTGGTTACATAAATTCCAGTCAATATTAAAATCTCCTAATAGTATTGTTTCTTGGAGGAGATTTAAAGAAAGCCAGTTTAATAAGTCTTCTAGTATAGTAGGATTTTTACCTGGGGGAAGATAGGTGCAGATAATGTTAACTGTTTTATGAGAGTTAAGCTGCAATTTAGAAATAATTATTTCTACATTGTTGTCTGATGGTAGGTTATGAATTGTTTTGCTAATTTGAAGTCCAGTTTTATAGAGAATTGCTACCCCTCCACCTTTTTTATTTAAGCGGTCTTGTCGAAGGATACTATAGCCTGGGGGGATAATTTCATTATCTTTTATTGTGGGTTTGAGCCATGTTTCTGTTAAGCAGAGGATGTCGAACTGCTGAGCATCTAGAAGAGCATGAATTTGTGGTATTTTGTTGCAAATGCTACGTATGTTTAGATGGGCTATTGAGAGTGATTAGGAGGGTTTGGTTGATGGTGATGGGATTGTTTTGTATTGGTTCCAGTTAGAGGATGGTGGGGGAGGGTTTGGGCCGGGGTCAGAGTGAATGTCTCCATCTATTAAAGAGTGGAGTAATATAAGGTTGTAGTATTGTGGAGTTTTGCAGTGGTAGTCAAATGATTTTCTGTTGTTAAGAATAGAGTATTTAATATGAATAAGACAGTGATATTTAGCTTGAAAGTAACTGGTTTTGTAGATGGCATTCAGATAGCTTGTAGATAGAGCTGGAGGAGATGTTAGGGTTTGTTTGTAAGGGATGGTAAGAGTAATAAAGAGGGGTTGTTCATAGAAGGTTAAGAAGTAGGTAGAGGTGAGAGTAGTTAGGAGAGTTAGTCATCTTCTCCAGAAGGTCAAAGAGAAAGATGGATATTCAGACAGAGAAACAGACAGAAAACAGAAAAGTTAATCCATGTTTATTAGGAGCCATTGTTGACTGGGACATCAATCATCATCAAGTAACTAAATAGTGCCGTCCTCCTTCCAGGGTCCATATAGAATTACTGATTTTTCTAAAACATTAATTTGACAGAAAAATGGCCTGTTCATTACTATTATTAGTGTCTGCCATGAGGTGTATTTGACATTTTTAAGGTTGAGACAATTTGTTGCAGTAGATCTGGTATGCATTTCATGCAGCATCCAGATATTGGGGGCCTTTACCTGAAAGTGCCAGACAGCCCTGCCTCATTACTGCCTGTCCTACAGTCCTTTCTCATACAATAACACTATTTAAATCATATGCATGCAAGTAACCTAACATAAACATGAGGAAATGCAGTAAAAAGGTACACTGACTACAGTAAATGCAGATTTAAACATTCTCTTAACCATTGTAAAAGTTCTTTCCACACTCACTAGCACCCCTACTGTCATGCATACATGTACAGAAAATAATGCAAATAAAAGTTAAAAAGTAACACTTGGAACCAAGCAATATGTCATGGAATGGACCACGGTTCCAGTTAACCAGTTTCTGTGCAAAGTGTGTAGATAGAGGTAAAAATTTCAGCATTGAGCTTGGAACGTTATATATCCTTCTATCAGTCCATACTAATGTAATATTAAGGAAGTAAAATCAAATTCCCGTAACATGTCTGCATTGAACATAACAGACATGGAACATATCTGCACAAAGTGCTCTGTTAAATGGCTACACAACCATTTCATCTTTTTTCTTTTCCATAGCTTGCCACATTGTGCAGGCTACCCTGAGCTGAAATGAAGACTATCCCTGAGCAAATGCTTACTAAGGCATGAGCAACAGGTAGCCACAAGATAGAACCACTCCTAGTTTAAGACAGCATTCTGAATTTGCATGAAAATCCACCATGTTAGACCCATTAAAGCCTATGGAAGTAGGATAACTTGTAAAACTATAGCATGTTATATCAGCAACAGCAGCTCAAAAGCAAGCGAAAGAAAAATCAGTAGATTTGCAGCCAGCAAAAGTTAATGAGACTGCGTCTACCTAACAAAAATATGTCATCCTGTGACAGCATCTTTCAGCATCGACCAGCATGTAACAATTCCCGAGTTAGAAAATAAAAGCAAGAAAGGATGTTGGGCTTTCAAATTAAGTTATGTGAAAATCAATATCCAATAGCCAAGTCTGTACAGTATTATGGCAGCCTACAGCAAGAAACTCTCAGATGTCATTACTTGAAGAGATTTAATATGAAACTGAACAGTTTTCTCAAAGCAGTCTTACCCCCCAAAAAATCTGTTAGTCTCTAATAAAACACGTAGAGAAAGAATTATAGTATACTCTGAACCTAACAAAATTTGTAATAAGCTGAGAAAAGATTTGCTTGTAGGGAGCCCTTTTTGTTCAAATTTCCAAATGAAATCTTGTGCACCTGAACTCCAGGTCAGTTGCTTACTTTTCAAGTACTGTGGAAGGCAGGATTTGTCCCAAAAATGAAGCAGTTTGCATAGGACTGGCAAGAGCACCACCTCTCAACTGTCCAGATTTTCACAGAATGTCTAGATTTTTGACTGATATTTTTTGGTCTGTTCCTTATAAAATTTGTGGTTTTCTGTGAAATTACCAAGATGGAAGTCATTAAATAATGAGACTTCATATCCTTCAAAAATGTATGTCAATGCAAAACCTTTTATTCTATCAACTTTATACTATTAACTATAAGAGCACCATTTAAAATATGTCCCTAATGTTTTGGTCTTTGTCCCCCATTATTTTTGGATTTGCTAGATTTCTTGGGCTAGGAGGTTGATAAGCATGCAGCAGAACTACTTCTGTGTCTGGCCTGGCAGCTTAGTGTAAAGGACTGAGGCTATGAACATTCAACTAACTTCATCTCGCAGTGCTGGGTTTGAGTCCTTCTTTCTCTATTTGTGTAGCATGTGACTCTGAAACAGCCACTTCCCTAGACAATACTTGTTCCTTACCCTTAAAAATGGGCACTTGCACTTAAAATGATTACAAATAAAAATTATGTAAACTGAGATTCATAAACCTGGTACTCACTGCATAGGGTTAGTATGCCAGGAAATTAACAGTATCCATAGGATACCTATACCATTTACAGAAATAAGCTAACCCCTGAGTATCCCAGCTAACACAATTCACACAGTTAGCTATTTATGTATTAGAATTTGTTAACTTGGAAAATTGGGGAGAAAAACTACAATATTAAAATAAATATAGCACATAGCATATTACAGTGTGCATTCAAGGTATATTATACTCTGCAGGACACACAACCTTACCTACATACATATGGGTTACTAACATTAGTCAAACACCCAACATCAACACAAAAATCTTGAAAATAAAAGTCTACACTTAACTGTGCATGCACTGATTCATAATCTTTGAGCATGCATTGCAGGGGGCAAAATCAAAAAACACTGAAAAAAATTCAGTGAATGTAGATTTTACTGAAAGCACATTTAGTTGAATCACATATCATAGAAAACTCTAGAAGGCTGCAGACAATCATATGTTTGGTTTAGCATCTCAGGATCATAGGAATTACAAAGCAAGTTAATACAGAACACCAGCTGTATCTTGACAATGCCCAATCCCATGTTGTACCTCCATTTCTATAAATTTGTGTTTGTGCTCCAGCAGTGATTCCCTGTGTGAGTTGTTTCTTCTTTTGTCTGAAGCCCTGTGATGATGGAGTTAGTATATTTAACTAAAACACACACTCACACAGACACACACACACACACACACACACACACACACACACACACACACACACACACACACACACGCACACACACACACACGCACACACAAATACACACATGTGTACAATCAATATTACAATTAGTACCAGAGCTGTCACCGTATAAGATTTATGACTGATTAGGCTGCCACTGTAAAGGAATACAAAGTGTGAGGTTAGCCCTAAACACTTACAGTTTCATACAGAGATAGAGCACAATCATTTTTTGTTTGCCCTTTTTAGCTCTCACCGTATCCACCTCATTTTGCGTTTTTGAGACATTTTACTGCTCTGTTACTGTCACTGTTCATAGCCATCCTCTAGGTACCTCACCTATGAATAATTAAATGTATATACCTTTAGAATCCCATGCAAGATGGAAGCTGCCAGTGGCATAGAGGTAGATTTGTGGCTATCTCATCTGGCCCCTTTCCATGCAAGAAGGAACCTTGTCAGTAGCAGAGAGACAGATCTGTAGCCAGATTATCAGGTGACCTGTGCTGTTCCCCAAACTGGTGCCTTATTAATGCCTCAACTCTAATTTGGGAAGCAAAAAAAAAAAAAAAAAAAACAATTAATAGAACTTAATGAGCCCACTGGGTAAACCTGGGTCATGAATGTTTGCATTATACTGTTGGAATAAAGATCTTTACAATGTTTTATTTTCTTTGAGAGTGCAGACAATCTTGCTGGCATACTGTTTAGACCTTTTACCAAGTACATTTTTGCTGGTCTTGTATTCTGACAATTGTGAATGGAGAGAAGACTGCTGAAACAAGGGTCTTCATACCATGTGATTTATCTGATGGAGAGAAGACTGCTGAAACAAGGGTCTTCATACCATGTGATTTATCTGATGGAGAGAAGACTGCTGAAACAAGGGTCTTCATACAATGTGATTTATCTGATGGAGAGAAGACTGCTGAAACAAGGGTCTTCATACCATGTGATTTATCTGATGGAGAGAAGACTGCTGAAACAAGGGTCTTCATACAATGTGATTTATCTGATGGAGAGAAGACTGCTGAAACAATGGTCTTCATACCATGTGATTTATCTGATGGAGAGAAGACTGCTGAAACAAGGGTCTTCATACCATGTGATTTATCTGATGGAGAGAAGACTGCTGAAACAATGGTCTTCATACCATGTGATTTATCTGATGGAGAGAAGACTGCTGAAACAAGGGTCTTCATACCATGTGATTTATCTGGCAAGTACTAGTAATATTGCTGGTGTACTGTCCGTAGGATGCTGAATGAAAGAAAAGATTCTTAAGCTGACTAAAGTTGATCAGGGTCTGTCTAGTTTATTTCTTGCTGAGTAGTGAGCAAAGTAAACTAGATTACTGGCTGCTAGTAGCCATGTGGTGTGATGTTCTTAATGTGGTCATTGTCAAACTAGATTTCAAGAAAATCAGTGCTGCATCACTTCAATACATTTCTGATGGTTATTTCTGTCTATATTCTTTAACAGTGTACGACAGTCCAATTTTACTTGATTTTAACTGTTTTGGTATAACTGAACAGTAAAACATCATAAAGGATATATTTAAAAACTGCATTTTGGTAAATGCACTGAAATGCTTTGATACTGTTAAGTGTATAATCTTTATGCCTACAAAGACTCTTCTAAAGCTTACAAATCTGTCATGTTCACATGCAAACACATGTTTTCCATGAGTTATATATTCTTTCACAGCTTCATAATAATGGTATTCAGTGTCCTTTCAAATACACAAATTAAATGGTAATTAGCTTTTCTTTTAAAAGTACTTATTATTGTTAACTGTTTTACTGGAATTATAATGATGTTATTGTTTTGGATTTGGAAGGAATTTTTAAGTACATATCTGAATAGCTATAATAGTTTATATTTTTATGTCATGTACAAATAAATTCAACTATTTTCTCAAGGGGAATTTCCTGACATCCATGTCTTAGACACATAATAAGTTACGCATGACTGGAGATCCAATCATAATCCTCTATATTCAGCCAATTGACTAAGTAAGTAATGATGGCCACACTAAGGCTGGGTTGTAATTCTAATACTTTGGTTACTCAGCTTTTATTAGCATTACTAACAGCTAAAATATGGCCAATAATTATGTGTTTAGTAGAACTGTGTTCTAGCAACATCTACATGGAGCTGTTAAAAAAATAAAAATAAAACAATAAACAAATTTTCAGATAATAAGAGCTGTACTTAGACTTCCAAAACATTTGACTGAGATGATTTTAGGGAAGAATCAGAAATTCTAAATTAGTGGTCTTAGCAGTTGTCTTGGTCTACAATTATACAATCTACAGCAACGGAAGTTACTGACCAAGTTCGGAGTTTGGACACATTTTGGAAAATGAATGATGTGAAGAAAACAGCATGTTAAGCAAAATAGATACAGTCCTTGACACTTATGGCTTAAATAGGTAAGAGACTATCTAAAAATGATATTTCACCATGTAAAACATACAATTTTTTGACAAATCTATTAAAATATTTCTGAGTGCAGAAGCAAGGAATAGCTATTATGCATAATTCAATGTCAAAATGTTATGGTGAATATTTAATTCAGCAAAACAGAAAGGAATGCTTGTCTTCTATTTAACAATGAGATAAGTCAAATATAAGGTCAGTTGTTATGAGTATTAGGTTTGAAATAAAAGTAAGCATTGGGAATATAAGAATACTAATGCTTCCATGACTAGATGTTGCATTTTCTTCATGAGATATGTTGAAAATCTGCATGACATCTTAGTGTCCAGTTTATGAGACATATAGAAATCCACTGATGATTAAATTAAATTGCCCTAATTATACAGAAGCTTCAGATAAAGGCAAAACTATAATGTGTGCTTTGACATTGTCCGAATGATCAATATGTAGTAACGGAGGATGCAGTAGGAACTATCAAATTATATTCAGTGGTCTACACTGCAGCTACACACACACAAATGTTCATTCTTCCTCTTCAACTTTCCTTTTTCTTGTATCCTACCCATCTACCCTAACTGGGAACAAGAGTAGAATAATAACTGTAGAATAATAATGGATTTAAGTCAGGGGTCTAGGAGTTATTAGGGCCCCAGAAGCCCTCAGATTACAGATGCTCTGATCCGGTCTTATTTTTTTAAGTTGTGTCTGATTAAATAGGAGTTCATAATAAACTGAGACAAATACTTGTGAGGAGGCATAGATCCCATTCTCATCATGGAATAGTGCCTGCCTCGCCTCCCCTCTCCTCTCAAAAGATAGTCACTTTTTGTGTAGATATCTGATATTAGATTGGGATGAAGGCACAAGTGGCCACAGTCGCATTTCAACTATCTGCTATCACACACATGTACAACAGGCATCCTCATTCCTACCCCCAAAAAATATCTACTTTGTCTTTACCACTCTGATGTTAGACTGGGACAAACCTGAAAGAACAAATGGAACTCAGTAACATATTTCGACCTTATGTTCTCAGACATATGTAACAACACACATCCTTACCTCAACCAAAAAAAAAATAACCATCTGTAAATGTGTCTAATGTTTGATTGCCAGGAAAGTGATAAAAATAAGAATGACTGTAATGTAATGTTTGTCCAAAACAGTTCATTATCACTAGAAGAGCTGCAGTGGCCTTCTCTGCAACATTTGTAAGGAAAATTAAAAAAAAAACAAACCATACCATCTGTAGATCATTGAGTGTATTATATCATGTGCATATAAGTACTGAGCACGTGCAAGAACAGTGCCATTTTATACAGTCAGCCAGAGTGAATGCAGTCATAAATGGAGATGCAAATGCACTCTAACCATAAACTGAATGCAACCACAGTAGCACCAGCAACAAGCAATCTTATTGTTAACTGTTGTAATTGTGGAGGTAACCATGAACCTAAATGAGAGAAGTGCTTAGCTTTTGGTCAGCGATGTCACAAATGGAAAAAGTGGAATCATTTCAGAAGACTAAAGTGGTACATACTTTTATTAAAAGAGAGCATCCAAAGAAGCAAGTAGATCAGAGAGAGACCTGTGAGCAAACCTTCTATGTTGATGGAGCTGTGACCAAACTTTCTATGCTGATGGTGTCTCTGTGACTGATGAAACTGTTAATGCAGTAGATTATTGGTTGACAGCAAAGAGTGAAATATTTTGTACTGTTCGGATTAATGAGAAACCTGTAGAGCTTAAGTAGACACTGGATCCAAGTGCAATGTTATATCAGCACAAATGTTTGCTAATTGTGCAAAACTTGTTGCTTATGGTGGTGAAGAGATTCAGACTGATGGCGCAGTAGTTCTCACATGCCATTCTGCTGGGAACAGCTATGACTTGCAGTTTTACGTAGTTAAAAGACATGCAGTTACTGTTAGGTCTCAGAGACAGTTTGAGCATGGGACTGATTTCATTTAATAAGGAGGCCCACCATATAAGTCTGAGCAACCTTGATAGTTTCACATAGAATATTTTTTCTGAATATGCTATTTTCAAAGACAATCTTGGTAAATTACCAGTCACATATTCCATGAAGTTAAACAATGAGGTAGGCCCAGTTGTCAGCCAGGAAGGTTCCGGAAGCAATGCAGAGCAAAGTGAAAACAGCACTAGACAAAATGGTGAATTTAGGTGTGATAACTCCAGTAAGAGAACCAACTGAATGGGTATCCTCCATGGTCGTAGCTCATAGGAAAAGCTCAGATGATATTCAAATATGTATTGATCCCAGAGATTTAAACAAAGCACTTAAACATCCTCATCACCCAATGCGCACAATAGAAGAAGTAGCAGCTCTTATGCCAAATGTCACTATTTTTTTCAGTATTAGATGGAAAAAGTTTATTTTGGCAAATTTTGCTGGATCACAAATCTTCATTGTTAACCACTTTCAGTACACCATTTGGAAGCTACAGATTTTTAAGAATGCCATTTGGGGTAAATTCTGCCAGTGAAATATTTCAACATGCGATGGATCAAATTTTTTCAGGTTATCCATGTGCTATCATAGTAGACAACATTATTGTAGGGGGCAATGGTGAAGACAACCATGATAGAAACCTCAAGAAATTATATACCGTGCACATGAAGTCAGTCTTAAACTGAATCCTCAGAAATGCAAATTCAAGATGAGAGAAGTTACTCATGTGGGTCATTTGTTTACCAGTTCTGTCTTACAAACCAGATCTGTCTAAGCAAGCAGCAATTTCTTAAGATGCCAGTTCCAGAAAATGTCACATCTTTGGAACATTTTCTAGGTATGGTCAGCTATTTAGGAAAGTTCATCGCAGACCTGCATGAGCTTTCAGCACCATTACAAGAATTATAAAGAATTGCAAAAATGTAAATTGATCCTGGTTAGAGCAAAACCAAAGAGCATTTGATGTTCTGCAACAGAAAATTTCAGCCCATCCACGTTGAGATATTATGATGTTCACAAACCTGTAACTCTTTCATGTTATGCTTCTAAGTATGGCCTTGGTGCAGCATATCTTCAAGAAGGTATACCACTAGCCTATTCATCCAAAACTTTAACCCAAACTGAGATGCAGTATGCGCAAATTGAAAAGTGCTTTTGGCAGTAGTGTTCGCATGTTCAAAGTTCCATGATTTTATTTATGGCAAACCTATTCAAATAGAGACTGATCACCAACCTCAACTGCCAATTCTGAAAAAGCCAATATATCCAGTACGTCTGCAATGCATGATGTTAAAAATTGCAAAAGTACAATTTCAATATTGTCTATACAAAAGGGAAATATCTTTACCTTGCAGATGCTTTGTCAAGAGCGCCTAAACAAACAACAGTACAGCATGACAATGAGAAAGCAGACATTGAAGTCATGGAAGTTAAAAATATTTCCTCATCACGTCTTGCTGAACTCAGAAATCACACAACTTTTGACACTATGCTTCATAAGCTGAAACATTTTGTCAGCCAAGGATGGCCAGTGCAACAAATCAGTTTATCACATGACATGCAGAAGTATTTTCCTTACCGAGACAAGTTCATGATGGAAGATGGAATCATCATGAAAGGTCTTAATGTGGTAATTACTTCAGCATTACAACAGGAATATATCCAGATTTTACATCGTGGTCACCCAGGTACTCAGTCAACCAGAAGAAGGGCAAGATGCATAGTATTTTGGCTTTCTTTGTCAAAAGATACAGAGAAGGAAACTCTAGCATGTTCTATTTGTAACAGTACTAAATTGCAACAACAAAAAGAACCACTTCAGTTAACCAGAATCCTGAATTACCATGGTTGACAGTTGCTATTGATATTTTTGAATGGAATGGTCAACATTACTTAGTGTTAGTAGACTCTTATTGAGTTGGTTTGAAATTGACCTTCTTCCTAAATTAATGTCTAGCACTGTCATCACAAAATTGAAGAGACATTTTTCTGTCCATGGTAATCCAAACAAAAAGTTGTATCTGACAATGATACACAGTTTACAAGTCAGCAGTTAAGAAATTTGCTGAGTCTTGGGACTTTGTCAATGTTACTAGTAGTCCTGAGTATCCACAGTCCAATGGATTAGCTGAATGTGCAGTTCAAAGTGTGAAATGTTTGTTATAGAAATCCAAGATAGGTGGTACCAATGTTTTTCTTAACCTACTCAATCTCAGAAAGATTCCCCGAGATAACTTGCTTGGTTCACCTGCTCAGAGATTAATGCCTAGACAGACAAGAACAACCGTGCTGATCAGTAAACAACTATTGATTGCAAATGCTAAGAACAATAGAGTGGTCAAGACTCAACTTTTGAAAATATGCCAGTCACAAAAGTTGTACTACGATAAATCCAGCAAAACTCTTAGACCATTAAGACAAGGAAAGACTGTACGGATGGAAACATCTAAAGGATCAGACTCAGTGGGAATTATCAAGAATATTTGTGAAGAACAGAGATCTTATACTGTACAATTGGAAGGAATGAATTTCAGAAGTAACTGAAGACATATACTTCCACTCTCCAAACCAGTGATGCAGCAGATTGCCTGTGCCAAAGACTCTATTTCTCAGAGTGACCCTACATTTGCTCAGATTTCAGAAGACAGTGCACTTACCTCAAATAATCCTGGTACAATCCCTGAAATTCCTATTGAGAAGAATTGCCCAGAGACTATCCCTGTTGCTAAGCCCAGTCAAAGTCTTTATGTAACTAGATCAGGTAGAATTTCCAGACCCAATCCAAAATACACAAAGACTTGGACTTGAGTTCTGATTTGTTATTAATATTGAAATGTTATCTGGCAAGTAGATTGTCTTGTTCTCCTATTGCATATCGAACAAATTAATGAGGGAGGATGTAGATGATTGAGTGTATTGTTCCTATTCAGCCATTATAGTTAGCTAACATGTACATATAAGTACAGAGCATGTGCAAGAACATGCCATTTTGTAAAGTCAGCCAGAGTGACTGCAGTCATAAATGGACGAGTGTGTTTGAAGTAATGAGTGAATCAGTTAGCTTAAATACAAGTTCTAATTACATTCCTGACATGTTTATGTACAATAAATATCCTGAACCCATAAATTGCTTCATTATCTCTTTTGAATGCATGAGACGAGCGACACCATCTATAGCCCCCACATATGCTATAACAATATTTTGGTTGTAATGACAATTATAGTACTAGTGGCCACACTGTCCTAAATCCTCCAACATACTACAGTGTCCGTTGGTGCACACCTCTGAGCAGGACCAGTTTTAGACCAGATAAGGTTCAGCACAGTTGCCTATACTAGGGCCATGTCAAAATCCACTCATACAAGCTGAAGTGTGGGGACCATTTGGCTTCCAGA
>NC_056732.1:624823294-624960794 GCF_019279795.1 Protopterus annectens | reverse complement strand
TCTTTGCAATTGTTTAGCCATTTTTTGGTTGATTTTGGAGGTGTTTGGGCAGCATTATGGCAGAAAGTGAGCTTACACAGGACTGTTTATTGAACTTAACCACCCATTCAGTGTTAGACAAATCCCTTGTGTCTAACGAATCTTTTATGGGTAACATTATTGCTGTTATCCGTGAAGGCTTTTCTCGTTGTCAAGGTAACCAAGGAGGAGGAGTTCAGCTACAGAGCAGTATTGCTAGTAGTGTGCTGACTTCAGTACAACAATCCCTCAGTCAGTTGGCTGGGGGAAACAAAGATGGAGGTGTTTTTTCATTCAGTGGCTCCAGCAGTGGTATTTCTCATCCTAATGGTGTTGTTGGGACTTTAGCTAGCACAATTTCACATAAAGATTTGGGTTCTCATGTTTCTAATGAGTTTGACAACCCCTTCAGATTGGACAGTCATGAAATACAAGTAAGTGCCACTATTGAAAGTAGCTTCTCAGATGAGTTTGACATTTGCAAAAATGGCATATTTTCTTTAGAAAAACTTTCCTTAAAAAGTATTTCTTTGAAGTTAGAAGTGGCTTACTTAGAAGAATGTGTAAGATTCTGCTGTGTACCTCATGGCTTAAGATTACTTAAATTCCCTAACTGTGTTCAACAAGGGGACACTTTGTACCACCAATTGAATGAACATTTTAATGGTACTGGTGTCACCCTGATGAAAATGCTGGTCGCCCATTATAAATGTAATATTATTAACTTAAAAACTGACATGGAAACTCTGAACATGAAAGTTGGTGGGTTCAAATGTTTCCAGTGTTTTCTACTTTATATGAAGGTATTTCTATCAAAGCAGATAGGCAGAGGGCGACCATTATTAATAGGAAACAAAGAAAATTGAAGAGAGACTTGGCTGCCTATAAAGACAAGACTGCCTATCATTTACCTAAACGTTTAACATCAGTACAAACTGTGAAACCAACTGGTGCATTTGATAGTATTAATAGTTTTACAGAGGCAGTTACTTCTACTTCTGTTTCTAGTCGGTGTGATGCTGGCAATATGAATGTTAATAATTCTCCCAATGTTGGTGCTGCTATGTCCACAATGAATGGACCTTTTTTTAGTGGAAAATCAGGGGTGCAGAGAACCCCTGAGATGGTCGAAAAAAGTTCAGGCCACACAAGAAGGAACAAGGGAAGAAAGGGAACAACAGGAACAGAAACAACAACAAAAAAAGAACTTAAATTTTTGTATAGATATTTTAAATTTGTCTGATGTTAACTTAACAGATGACACCTACAAGGTGTTACAATGCTGATTTACATTTATTCCTTCCAACAAAGTGAATGTAGTAAATTTGTTTGTGGATTTTAAGTTATACTTGAGAAAGTTGAGTTTGAAGTTCATTTTTGATGGTTTGTCTACTTTTGTTTTACCCACAGAACAATGCAAATGTAGAAGTACTTATAATCCTGCCTTATGCTCTTCCTTCCACGTCTTTGGTATACTATGAGAACAGCATTTTAGGGACATTAGTTGATGGTCCCACAGTACTGATAATCTTACTCAGGGAGAGAGGAAAGCATTAAGTGACTTAGCTACTAACAGGAATCTGAGAGTAATTAAGGCAGATAAGGGTAGGGTCCTAGTCATTATGTATACTGTGGACTATGAAAATGCTATGCTGCAACTTTTGAGTGACCATAGAAACTACAAATAGGTCAATATAAATGAAGTTTTAGTGTGTTTCAAGCGTATTGATACTTTATTATTTGACTGGTTTTGTCAAGGTAATATTGGACACTCAGTATAAATGTTCTTACAGGTTGAACATCCGAAGTTAGCAGTTCTCTTTGGTATTCCTAAAGTCCACAACCTTTTAGACCCAGAGTGTCAGCAGCATACTGTAAGACTGAACCAATTTCTATTTTGTTAGATAACATTTTGAACCCTATTGTTCAAAGTTCCAGGTTTTAAGATTCATGGCATCTATTAGAGTTGTTACGTGAATTTAATTTGGAAAATTTTGATATGTCAGCTATATTTTTTGCAACACTTGATGTCACTTCCTTCTATATAAGTATAGATCAAGAAGCTGGAATTGATTTATTTAAGGAATATTTGACTGGTCATACTAACTTTGACAATAAGATCAACACTTTGTGTGTTTTGATGGAAATGATTTTGGAAAGTAACTTTTTTTAAAGTTTGGAACTAGTATTTTTCAGCAAATCTGTGGTGTGGCCATGGGTTCTAGAGTGGCTCCTTCTTTTGCCCATCTAGTTATGGCTATGTGGGAGAAATTTCTTGTGACACATACTTTGGCTAACAATATTTTATTTTACAGCCGTTACATTGATGATTTGTTTTTTTTTTTTTTGTGGCAAGGGAACTTTGACAGTTTCCAGTTATTCTTGCAAGATCTGAATTGTTCAACCAGTTTTTTGAACTTTACCCTGGGAGGGTTTGGGAAAACAATAGACTTCCTGGATATTCATTTGGAACTACCTGATGACAGTTTTAGTTTCAGTAGTAGTATCCACAGGAAATCTACCTTTGTCAATCAGTACCTGCACAGGGGACAGTCTTTACCCCCAACATATGAAAAGAGGGGTTGTCAAGGGACAACTTAGGGTGAGTCGTTTGACCAGTGAAGATTCTGTTTTTGATTGTGAGGTTAACAAACCAACTGGATTTTTTTATAGCCAGGGGATATGATTTGTTTTGGTTACGTAACGTTGTTGCTGAAGTTATAACTCTCAGACAGTTTAGCTAGTCCTATCTTGACAGGCAATTTCAGTGTTGCAAGTAGGGTGACTCAAAATAACAAGGTGTTTGAGCTGGCCTTTCCCATTGCCCATTTCAGATGGAATGGACATTATTAGGCATGTTATTAAGGAAAATTGGAAGGTGTTGCTTGGACATTCTGAAGTGGTGAAAGCCCTGGGTAATGAACCTTTGTTCACTCATAAAAAGGTATGTAACATAAGAACCTTTGTTCACTCATAAAAAGGTATGTAACATAAGAAGTATACTTGAAAGTATTTCTAAGACATCACACAGTGGGGTCAAAGACCCTCTTGGGAATTTTGCTTGTGGTCATTGCAGGCAATGTAGAAACATTTTAAGAAAGTTATTTGGGCAAAGGACAGGTTTACATGTGATTCTGTGGATATTGTTTATCTTGCAGTATGTAATTCTTGTACCAGTTTTTATGTTGGCAAGACCATCAGGTCCCCAAGTAGAAGGATTTATGAACATGTGTTGGCAGTGAGAAATAAAGACAGGAATAATGAACTGGTATGACATGTTGTTTTATTATGTAACAATTTTAAGAAATTTACATTTTTTGTCTTAAAGTAGTTTGTGGTCCTTTGGTGGGTAATTTTAAAGCCTTATTAAAATGCAGGGAAACTAAATGGCAGCTTTAAAAGCAGACTACCCTCCAGGACTAAATGCAACTATTAACATCAAGTGTTTTCTTCAGTTACAAAGACTTTGCTGTAGTGAGCCAAGCTGTTCACAAAATGGGCTTTATTTATTTGATGAAACACTGTGTAGTAGTTTGTCATTACTGACTATATATATATATATATATATATATATATATATATATATATATATTTTATATATTTTTTTTTTATGTTTCTATACATACACAATGTTAAAAATTGTAGTGTATTTTTAAATTTTCATGACATTACAATGGCTATTTAAATAATTTATTTGAAGTATTTTATTTTGTCACTGGATGATTTTTTGCACATGACAAGTATTTAAATGTATGGTTTCAAGTGTTTGTGTTTATTCTGATGAAGTTTGTGATGTTGTATTAAATGAACGAAAGCTTATAAGTTTTGTGGTCCGGTTCCTTCATAGTTATTAAGGGACAGTTTGTGAGGGCAGCCCACATGGTGTCCCTTTTTGAATAATTCTTGAATGAATGTGATGTTTTGAGGGACATGTTTTTGAGGGGAGGTTATCCCCCCTTATTGGTCCATGAGGTAATGACTGAGGTTATTAACAAAAGGGAATAAGTTGGATGTTAAGTGGAACAAAAGGGAAAGGGGTAATTTCAAGGCTATCTTATCCCAAGTAGGGAATGGGGCAATTAATGATATGTTGGAACTGGATATTGGAAATATAGGGAACCCTGTTATGGCATTGTGTTTTAACACAGAGGGAGAGTTCGACTTTAGGGCTGACAGAAACTTTAAGTTGGCATTTATTACAATATTTAGTGCAGATAGTAGATTAAATTCTGATATTTTGCACAAAAATTGGGTGATTTTTGTCCTCTTGTGACGAGGTCAGGAAATGTATTAATAATGCCCCAGTAGTGGTCTGTAGGATGGGTAGAAGTTTGAATAGCCTACTCAAGAACCCTAGAAGTGACCCTTGGGTAGAAGTTTGAATAGCCTACTCAAGAACCCTAGAAGTGACCCTAGTGAAGGTTTCATGAAAAAATGTGGGATACGTAACCAATGTGGTTTTATTATGGAGGGTTCATCAGCAGCCATCAATGGGCAGACCTTCAGTTTCAGGGACAAGTGCACTTGCCAGTCAGATAGGGTTGTTTATTGTGCTTTATGTGTGCAATGCCCCTGCTTCTATGTAGGCAAAAGAGGAATCAAATCTATGAGCATGTCAAGGACATTAGACTGAAGAATAAAGTGAATGCCTTAGCTAGGCATTGTATGAGAGACATTCCTTTCCGTTTGTTGTTATTGATGCGCTGAAAAGGGATTCAAGTGGGGGGGTCCATGGCCTTTGCATTTAGAAAGGTTGAAAGCATACTGGCAGCTTAGAATGAATGCAACTGTTTGGCCAGGATTAAATTATATGTTTTCCCTGGATTGTTTTTTGAAATTAAAGGCACTTGAAAAGTGAGTGCCTTTCAAGTGTATTAATTTTCTTCCTTTTATATGAATGTTTCTTTCATGGAAGTTTTTTAATACATTTTTAGTATGTCTGTATTTATTCTTAGGGAAGATTTGGTCTTTTATGTATGTGTATATATATATATTTATATGTGTGTTTTATAACTTATTTATCTTGAACTTGCATTGAGACTTGGTTTTATTGATTATTTGTTTTAGGGAGGGTTTAAAAAAAGTCTTGTAGGTTGAAGGTGAAGGAAATTAATTGTGTAATTTGTTAAGGTGTTAATTGGGTTAGGGTTATATATGGGGTGTTTCCTGTTTCTTTCTGTATCTTGATAAAGTCTCTGAACTGACAGACGAAAGTGCTTGCATTTACTGTGTTGCAATAAAGAAGTGTGGACTGTGACGTCAAGGATTCTCTTTGTTTTGGAGTAACTGTATACCTTTACACTGGAGATGCAATTGGAGGGGTTTTTTTTATGATCCGCCTCCAACTACATCTCCATTTGAATTAGGCACATTGGTTAGAGCTGGATATCATAGGGTGAAACTGTGAGCAATGAGCACTGAAAGTCTACTGACTCTAACAACTAACTTTTGACCAGACTTCAGACCAAAGGACTTTGCAGAAGAGTGTGCATAGAAACTTCTAGTGCAAGCCAGTGATTCTGCATTGAGGTAATAACATTCTTTTTCTACTACAAGAAGTAGTGGCATACCTCTCAACCTCTTATAACAGATTTTGCGCTAGCAAAAATTGTCTACAGGATATGAAGTCTAAAACTCAAATGTCAGCCATTATTTTCTTTCTTCAGTCCTCCATGACTTACCAGTGATTTGGTGGAAAAAAAGTACAGTTTTGTACCTACCATAAATGTAGATGTTCGAAGATCCACATTGCTGCAGTCCTTACACTTGGGTAGTCCGCTGTCCTCGGTCGGCCCGAATATCAAAGTATAAGGCTGACGTCGGTCAAGGCGCATTTGACTGACATCAGAACGTCAGGGTACAAATGCGCATGACCGACGTCATATCCTCAGTCTTTTCTTGCCCCAGATGTCAGAAGACCCTAAAAATAAAGGTCAAAACCAAAAGACAGCAAACAACCAACCAACCACCCTTGCACTAATTATATGTACAATATATACAAAATACACAATATGTACAACCCAACCCACACAACCACCTCTAACTACAGAGGGGAAGGAGGGAGGGTAAATTGGACTGCAGCAATGTGGATCTTCGAACATCTACATTTATGGTAGGTACAAAACTGTACTATGTTCTTCATCTCACATTGCTGCAGTCCTTACACTTGGGTAGAATCCCAAAGCAGAGGTAAGGGAGGATGGCTAACTACAAGGAAGCAGGAGCTGCCAAAATGCCCTGCAAAACAGCAGTGGCAAAACCAGCCCTGGATTTAGAGTAAAGTGGCAGGTGATAATGCTTAGAGAAAGTATGCACTGAACTCCAAGTAGCTGCCTCCAAAATATCCTTGGTTGCCACTCCCCTCAAAAAAGCTGTTGAAGTGGCAGTAGCCCTAGTGGAATGAGGCCTAATCCCAGCTGGAATCTCCTTGCCATGATGGGAATAACAGAAAGCAATGCAAAACCCAATCCACTTAGAAATAGTTTGTTTTGACACAGGTTTGCCCTGAGAACTCAAAGCAAAAGAAACAAACAACTGCTGAGACTGCCTGAACCCTTTAGTTCTGTCCAAATAACGCAACTGCCTGTGTACATCTAAAGTGTGCAAAATCTTTTCCCCTTTATTTTGGGGATTTGCATAAAAAGTAGGCAAATGTATAGTTTGGTTTAAAGCCACACTAGAAACCACCTTAGGCATAAAGGAAGGATTAGTACGTAATGATACCCTATCCTTATGGAAAATCAAGAAAGGCTCAACCGCCATAAGGGCCTGCAATTCAGAAACCCTTCTTGCAGAGGTAATGGCCAACAAAAAAGCAGTCTTCCATGACAAATATTTCAACTCAGAAGTAGCTGCAGGCTCAAAAGGTTGTAGAGTGAGTTTCTCCAACACAAAATTGAGATCCCAAGCAGGAGTAGGAGCTCTTCGTGGGGTCTTATATTCTTTGCCCCTCTAAGAAATTGCTTGAACAAAGGATGAGAAAACAATGGTGGGTCGCAGTCATAGTGAGCCGAAATTGCTGCAGCATGAACTTTAATAGAAGAGAAAGACAAACCTTTGTCTAGTAACTCAGTAAGATATTGAAGAGCCACACACAAATTAGGCTCAGAAACATCAAAATCTTTGCTGCACTCCAAAATAAAAATCTCTTCCATTTGTCTGCGTACACTTTTCTTGTACTAGGCCTTCTAGCTTCCAAAATAACATTCAAAACTTGCTGAGGAAGTGGAGGCCCACTATGGTTCAAAACAGAATATGCCAGGCTGTTAGGTGCAGAGAGTGAAGCTTGACATTGAGCAAATGGCTGTCCTCCTGTGACAACAGGTGTGGAATCGAAGGCAAAGGCCATGGAGGCTTCCGTACCAGACTTCTCAGTAATGGGTACCAGTGCTGTCGAGGCCAATCCGGAGCTATTAAAATCATCCTTGGCTTGTCTTGTCTGACCTTTAGAAGTACCTTTGGAAGGAGAGGTAGAGGTGGAAAGGCATACACATGAAGATTGCTCCAATTGAAAGAAAGAGCGTCCACTCTCCAAGCTGTGGGATGAAACCTTTTCGTGCAAAACTTTGGCAGCTGATGGTTTAGTGGAGAAGCGAACAGATCTATGTCTGGAGTTCCCCATGACACTGTCAATTTCTGAAATACATGAGGATCCAATTTCCACTCGTGGGGATCCATAATTCGTCTGCTCAACACATCTGCTAAGGAGTTCTGTGCTCCTGGCAGAAACCTTGCCTGAAGATTGAGCTGTAAACTGAGAGCAGTCTCCCACAAAATCATTGCTTGCCTGCATAGAGGATAAGAATGCGTTCCCCCTTGCTTGTTGATGTACCACATGACAGTTGTGTTGTCTGTTAGAATCAACACCTGCCCTGGAAGAAGTAATTCCTTGAAAGTTATTAATGCAAACTGGACTGCTAACATCTCCTTCATGTTGATATGTAGATGTTGTAGTCTGGCAGGCCACTTGTCTTGTATCCACTTTCCATTTAGATGAGCTCCCCAAGCTTTGTCTGAGGCATCTGTCGTTAAAATCTGACTCGCCTCTGGCCGGGTCACAGAGAGTCCCTTGTTTAGGTGACATTCCTGAGCCCACCACAAAAATTCCTTTTGAATGCAAGGTATTATTTGAATGACAGTGTCCAGATCCTGGCAGTGCTGTGTCCATACATTTTGAGATACCATTGTAGCTTCCTCATATGCAGTTTGGCATTGGGAAGCACCAGAATACAAGATGCCATGAACCCTAAGGCTTGAAGGACTGTCCTTGCAGTCAGCACGGACTGATGAGATAGTTGATGGAAGTAAAGGGATAGACTCTTTTGTTTGTCCGGGGTTAAAAAGGCCATCTGGGATGCTGTATTCAGTCTCACACCCAGAAAGCACATGTCCTGAGAGGGTACTAGACTGGACTTTATTTCGTTCACAGAATACCCCAGGCATCTTTACACTGCTATCACATATTCCAAATGATGAAGAAGCTCTTCCCTTCCTTGAGCCAGAATCAGGCAGTCGTCCAAATACGGATAGATCTGTATTCCTTTTAGCCTGAAGAAAGCTATCACTGGAGCCAGAACTTTCGTGAACACTCTGGGCGCAGTAGATAAGCCAAAGGGCAATGCAGAGAACTGATAGTGAGAAGTCCCAGCTCGAAAACGCAGATACTTCCTGCAACTTAGTCTGATAGGAACATGAAGGTAAGCCTCCTTGAGATCCAAAGTTACCATCCAATGGTCTTTGCCCAGCAGAGGTAAAAGCTGCTGCAACGTCAACATTTTGAACTTGGGAATGTCCAGATAAGTGTTTAGGATAGATAAATCCAAAATTGGTCTCCACGTGTTCCCCTTCTTTGGTACTAGGAACAGGCGAGAATAAAATCCTAGGCCCACTTCTGGCATAGGGACCGGCTGTATGGCCCCTATTTGGAGCAACAGAGAAACTTGCTTGTGAGCCTCCATTCTTTGTTGAGGAGGAACGTCTGGCATGCCTTTGAAAGGAGGCAAGGTATGGAAATAAAACCTGTAGCCGTGGTGTATGATATCCAATACCCATCTGTCTTCGGTAATTAAACTCCAATTTTCTTTGAAAAGTGCCAACCTTCCTCCCAAAGGTGCTGCCAGATGAGAAGGCTCTGGCAGCTGAAAAGGTAGGTCATTGGGTCTGTTTACGAAAGGACTGACCCCTGCCCTCACCCGAAGACTGTGCAGGAGAACTTCCTGTTCTAGGCCTGAAAGAGCCCTGAGCTCTACCCCTACCACGTCTAGATCTACCCCTAGACTGGGAATCATAAGAAGGATACGTCCACCCCTTAGTAGGCCAATTTCTACTAAACTTTGGAGGCTGGACCTGCAAAAAATCTTTAACAGTCTGCATAGACTTAGCCTTGTCTTCCATTTTCTTTAAAACTGCCTCAACAGGAGAACCAAACAACACGTCAGATTGCAAAGGAGCATCTAAAATCCTTGTTTTAACATGGTCAGACAAATTCTGATCCCTCAGCCAGGCGTGCCTGCGAAGAACTGACCCAGTGGCAGCCACCCTAGACGAGGCCTGTACAGCATCAAAACCACATTGCAAAGAATGCTTACCCACCTGTTCAGAAACATGTACTAAATCTTGCAACTCTTTACAATCAATACCTTCTGCCAGAGCATCAACCTTAGCCTTCAATTGTGAAAGGAGATAGTTTTGGTATTTCAACATGTGAAACTGGCAATTCAAAGCCCTCATAGCAAGGGTGGAAGAAGTATAAACTTTCTTTCCCCATCTATCCAAGGCCCTGGCTTCTTTGTCTGCAGGAACCGGATTCTTTACAACAGAAGCCTTAACACCTTTAGGCCCCTGACTAACAGTTTCTGGGTCTGCCCTAGGACTCTTAAAAAGAAACTTATGAGCTTCAGGCACCCTATAATACCTATCCGGTTTAACAGGAGCAGGAGGCAAAGAATCAGGATTAAGAGAAGCCTCTGTAAAAACATCTTCCACTACATCCAAAACAGGAGGTATAGCCAAAGGCCTATGCTGGGGTAAAAACAAAAATTCCCTAAGCCTTTTCCTGGAATCAGAGAAGTCCTGACCTTCCCACTTAAAATGCTCCCTCATGGAATGAAGAGTTTCTGAAAAAGAAAAATCCTCAGGAGGAGAAGCAGAAGGAGTAGAATCATCCACATCAGAATCAGAATAAGGAGAGTACTCCTGCAAGTCTTCAGCCGAAGACTCTGAAACATCTGAAGCCTGCTCAAAACTCCCTAGCTCAGGCTCCACCCTAGGTCTCTTATCAGGAGGGGGCATAGAACCCCTAATCAAAGTAATCAAATCTTCTGCCATTTTAAGCATATGTTTCTTGGGCACAGTTCCAGAAGAACTAGGGGTGACACCAATTGAAACTGAACCTGGCCTGCCCCTGGGAGAAGCCTTTGAAACAGAAGGAGAGGGCCTAGCCACCCTAGGAAGGGAGGGGAGTATAGTAACCTGAGAAGCCCCCTCAGCCTGACCTGCCTCCTGAGAGGCCACATCTTGCAATAATAAAGTCTCACCCTGGGAACACAAAGAAACCTCCGGTGGAGCCACCGGCTCCACCGACACCTCTAAAGAACCGGTGTCCAGTACAGACGGTTCTTCTAGCCTAGGCTTAACTGCTTTGTCCTTGCGCTTCTTCGAAGAAGCGGGCGTCGGAGCATCCGACGGCATTTTATAATTGCACCGCTTCCCAAAGACTAACCTGGCACAATCCAACCTTCTCTTTATAGTGCGTTTATTGAATCTAGCACAAGAGCGACAGCCAACAACGTCGTGCTCAGGCCCTAAGCAAGGAATACACAAAGTATGATAATCTCTATGCGGTATCTGTTTCCCACAAGAAATGCAATTATTAACTTTCTGACATCCGGTAAATCACTGAGGCAAGAAAAAACTAAAATATTCCCCAACGGGGTACTTAGCCAACTTTGAACTCGGTCTGAAACTTCGAAATCGAAAAATCTCAGAACGCCAACCGGCACTTGCAATGCTGCTTCTGCATCGGACCATGCGGCAAAAAAGACTGAGGATATGACGTCGGTCATGTGCATTTGTACCCTGACGTTCTGATGTCAGTCAAATGCGCCTTGACCGACGTCAGCCTTATACTTTGATATTCGGGCCGACCGAGGACAGCGGACTACCCAAGTGTAAGGACTGCAGCAATGTGAGATGAAGAACATCACAATTTTACAGTAAACGGTTAAAAAATATGGGGCAAAAAATCTGGACATTCTGCAATGTGGTGGCGAGGTGGTTCTCAAGATGCCAAAGTGGTACAGCTGAGACAGTACCTTGTTTGGTGCGATGGTATAAGGGCAGCATTGCTGCAAGCTGGGACATCAGGAGGCATACTCACTGTAACAGTGTGCATGTGTGTATGTCTGTTATTTTTCAGTCTGTGTCTGTGAGTGAATGCATGTATGAAAGCAGAAGAGACTGTGTGTGTGAGAGATTGAGAGAAAGTGATCTTGTGTGAGTGAATGCATGTATGAAAGCAGAAGAGACTGTGTGTGTGAGAGATTGAGAGAAAGTGAAAGTGATCTTGTGTGAGTGAATGTGTGTATAAAGCAGAAGAGACTGTGTGTGTGTGTGTGTGTGTGTGTGTGTGTGTGTGTGAGATCGAGAAAGTGAGAGCGATTTTTCTATGAGTGAATCCATGTATGAAAACAGAAAAGACTGTGCGTGTAAGAGAGAGAGTGAAGAGTGAGAGCGAGTGATCCCAGAGAAAGTGAGAGTGATCTTGTTTGAGTAAATGCATGTATAAAAACAGAAGAGACTGTGTGTGTCAGAGATTGAGAGAGAGAGAGAGAGAGAGAGAGAGAAAAAGAGAGTGATCTTGTGTGAGTGAATGCATGCAACATTGGGTCAGTGGGCAGCTGGGTACCTGGTTTCCCTCTCTAGAGCCTATAATGTTAACACAGAGGTTTCCAGAGCTTGTAACTTTCTTGGTGTTGTTTTGTACTCTACCCTTTTCTTTTCCTTGATGAAGCCAAACAGAATGTTTAAAAGCAAAAAAAAAACTGTTTTTAATATGAAGAAAATAAAAAAATATATAAAATATTTGAAAGTTTATCAATTAGTAGAGGTAAACAAATAATCCATATATACTTCCTACCATAAAGTACAAAATGGAAAACAAATAGATTTTGGCTCTATACTAGGAAGAAATATGAGAAAACATAACCTTTTCTCACCGACTGGAATTAAAAGTCAGTAAATAAAAATAAAATACACTAATAACAGCATGGGCAACATCAGATATAAAAGTAAAAAAAGTGGCGCAGCTGCCAATACTGCCATAATCCTAAGATTGACAAATGCTGGTTCTGGGAGCATTGGATACCGCTGGGAAGTCTGCTATAAATGAAGAAAAGAGGTTATGCTACGTTTGTGACTGTTGCAATTCTCCTTGTCTAAACAAAAATTGTAAATCGTCTCACTAGTTCTGCCCCTTGAGCCTTCAAAATTGTAAGATTTATTGAATCAGACCCTTATGGCTTAACTTCACTAAATTTTATTAATGGATAATCAATAAAACTGCAAAATTTTGTGAGTAGTTTTAGTTTAATCAACCAAAACTCCCTAAGGGTTCTAAATGCTACTTTTCACAGGGCAAAGTGCAACACCCCCTCCCATTGTCTACATACAGTCAAACGAGGAACCATTGAAACTCAGGGGCAAGGAAAATTCTTAATGCAACACTCTTCTGCAGTGGAACAAGAATCTTCAAACAAACCAACAACCTCAGTTCAAACACACGTTATTATACATTAACTAAAGTATTAAATGCTCTTTCAAGACCCCCTTTTCTCTGGATGGGTAATGATCTTCTTCCAGGTCCCAGCTGATGATCCTGAGCTGAGCATTTCCATAATTTGATATGGGTATCCCCACTTCCTCTAATTATGGAAACTGGAACAAAAGTATGTACTTTGGAGTTTTACTTTTTTTCTGTCACAAACTGTCCACTATTTCTTTATGGGCTTAATCTCAGTATTTCAACCAAATGTTTTACCTTCTTCTAGGACCTTTTGTCTCCCTTTCATAACACAGCTTGCTATTTTTTTTTTTTAGTTTATTAGGTGTTTGCTGTACTGTCTGCCATGCCTATTTTTCCTGTATGGCTACAGTTCTTCATCTGGTTTATTTTGAGTGCCCTCTACTTTCTGGAATGTGTTACTCTCTTTCTAGTCTTTTCTATTACTTCCTCTGAGAGACTTAACATTCTTTGTTTCTTTCTGTTACACAAAAGTATCTTGTCTCAGTGATAGATGTTTTGATCTTTCCCTCCTAAGCTGTAACTCACTCATACAGAGCTAGTGCCATTTCCCAATCTGGCAACCTCAACTCTAGGTTGAGGAGAAGAAAAAAGTCAGTTCTCCTACTAACAAACTGCTTGCTACAAATGAAAATGTACACTGCCGCAAGTGGTTTGCCACAGTTACAATAATACCCAATAAGTGCTTCAGCCCTGACAGCAATTACAGTATCGCATTAATTTCTGAATTCCAGTAGTACAATAAAACCCCACTGACAACGTTTTTGCCCATCCTAGCTATGCTTCTGACCTATTAGCAAATATGTTACTATTTTACTGAGGCACACTCTCTTTCTCTGCTGTTGACAGCATTCAGTTTCATATGACTTGCAAGAGCAGCATTTAATCTAATTAAAAAATGGGGCAGCCACTGACAGCCATGCATTTCCAAATGTGAAATTCTCATTTTTATCACAAGTTCTAAATGACATATTTAAGAGTGATCCCTCCCAAACACCCTTCAGAAACCATTACTGAATGCATGCCCCGTGATTATGTTCCCGACTACTGCTGAAGTAAAGGTGTTCAACTTAACATCCAACTTATTCAGGTTTCCTGTTACTTCATTGCTTCCTATTCAACCACTGAAGGATTCCTATGATTTCTTACATATTTTAACTGTCCCAGTCTTTCCCTCAGCATATGTGCTGTGTACATGCCTCCTGCCTACTATGGAGCACTCTTTACTTTCTTCAGGGTGACCCCTAGCATTCTGTACCTGATCATTAGCTCTGCTGATTCCATTAAATTATATATAGAATTACCCCTCACTATAGTTTTTAGTTTCAAACAGGCTGTCAGACTATACACATGAGTTTGTTCTGTAATAGCAATTAAGATCTATGTGCAACTAAGTCCAGACTTTCATCTTCAGTCAAAGTTCAGAGAGTTCTGTATTTATCGCCTCCTTTTACTCACAGCTTTACACTTTTCAGTCTGTATTATATTTCTATCCTCTGTGGCTCCCTGGAGCTTTAACCCCGTGTTGCTGCCTTTTGTAAATATTAGCCTTTATACTCTGACAATTTCACTTATTCCTGCTTTGCAAGACTATAGACCTGGTGATACATAGGTTAATACTGAAACCTCTAATACATCTCCCTGAAAAAGTACAGTTGTGTACACTTACCATAAATGTAGATGTTCAAGTGTCTTCACTGTTGCAGTCATTACATTTGGGTTATTCCTGCCAGGGTAGCCCTCGGCCAGCCCAAACACCAGAGGCTTAGTATTTCTGCATCGGTTGCTGTCACTTGAGGACTGACATCAGGTCATCAGTAGTATAAAGTAAGGCAGCCAACGCCATTACATCAGTTTTTCTTGCCCTAAGCTGTCAGGAGCCCCCCAAGTAGGAGTCCAGGTTCTGGTGGAAGAAACCCCACCAGTGGAAAATAAATACCAAAAAGTCCCTTGTGAGGAAAGGAGAACAACAAGTTAGAAAGGTAATAAAAGGAGAAAGAGGAGAAAGGGGGATGGAGGGAGAGAAACCAGGGCTACAGCAGTGAATGCACTCAAGCATCTACATTTATGGTAAGTGTATACAACTGTACTATGTTCATGTTTCACTGTTGCAGTCATTACATTTGGGTAGAATCCCAAAGCTGAGGAAAAGGGTGGAGGTAGTCAATGAAACTAGGGGCTGGCTAGGATGCCCTGCAAGACTGCAGAGGCAAACCCTGCCCTAGATTTGGAGAAGAGAGGCATGTCCAGGTGGCAGTCTCCAGGACATCCCTGGTGGGAATTCCTCTAAGAAAAGCTGCAGAGGTGGAGGCTGCTCTGGTGGAGTGTGTCCTGACCTCCTTCGGGGGATGCTTTCCATGCTGTTTGTAGCAGAAATGGCTGTGTGCTATCCATTTGGAAGTGGTTTGTTTGGAGATGCCTGTGCCTTCTGCCCCTGTAGCAAAGCTAACCAGCAATTGATCAGATTTTATGAAGGATTTAGTCCTATCTAGACAGAATCTGAGCTGTCTGTGCACATCTAGAGAGTGAAGAATCATTTCCCCCTTATTCTGGGGATTAGGAAATAAAGGTGGGCAAATGATTGGATTGGTTGAGAGCCACACTGGACACCACCTTGGGCATGAAGGATGGGTTAGTTCTGAGGGATACCCTGTTTGCATGGAAAATGATGAAGGGTTACACAGCCATGAGCATGAGTGCCTGCAGCTCAAACTCTTCTGGCTGAATTGATGGCCAGAAGAAATGCTGTTTTCCAGGACAAACATTTTGGCTCTGCAGAAGAAGCTGGTTTGAAAGGGGGCAGGGTGAGCTTTTCCAATACAAAATTAAGGTCCCAAGCTAGTATTGGTGCCCTTCCAGGTGGCCTCAAGTTGCTAGCCCCTGTTAGGAACTGTTTGATCAAAGGGTGTGAGAAAAGGCTGCTCAGTGGGAAAATCAGCAGAAATAGCAGAGGGATGAATTTTTATAGAGAAGAAAGAGAGGCCATTGTGTAGTAGGTCAGCTAAGTAATCCAGGATGAGAGGGAGGGAGGACTGTGCCTTATTGGCTCCCTTATCCTGGATCCAGGTGCAGAACCTTTTCCATTTATCAGCATAAGACTTTCTGGTGCTAGGACATCTGGCCTCACGGATAACATCCAGAACCTGTTTACTGAGATTATCAGATTGGTTCAGGGTTAGGGAATAAGACAAACTGCCAAACTGAGTGTCTGCAATTGGTGATGCATGAATTCCCCTTCCCTCTAGGTTAGGAGATTTGGAATCTGAGGAAGATGCCATGGGGGTAACAAAGATAGGCTGCACAGCAAGGGGTACCAGTGCTGCCTGGGCCAGTCTGGAGCTATAAGAATGGTCCTTGGTTTTTCCTCCCTTATTTTAAGCAGTACCCTGGGGATGAGAGGTAGGGGAGGAAAGGCATAGACCGATAGACTGACCCAATGGAAGGACAGGGCATCCACTTTCCAAGCTATGCAGTGATGCTCCCTGGTGCAGAATTTGCTGAGCTGATGGTTGGTGTGTGAGGCAAAGAGATCGACTTTCGGAGTTTCCCATTTCTGAGTTATTAGGGTGAAGGTACTCTTTTTAGAGTTACCACTTGTGTGGGTCCAGAAGATTTCTGCTTAGTTGGTCTGCCAAGAGAGTTGAGAGGGCCTGGTAGGAATTGTGCTAACAGGTGTAGTTGCAAGCAGAGGCTGTGTCCCAAAGGGTCATGCCCAGCCTGCAGAGAGGGTAGGAGTGAGTCCCTCCCTGCTCATTGATGTACCACATCACAGTGGTGTTGTCTGTTTTGATCAGGAGAGCCCTGGAGAGAGAAGGGGCTTGAAAGCTATCAAGGCGTGCTGCACAGCCATAATTTCTTTTTGATTGATGTGCAGAGGGATTTGCTGTGGGCTCCATTGGCCCTGTATGCACCTGCCGTCCAGGTATGCACCCCAAGTGTAGTCTGATGCATCTGTGGTGAGGGTCTGGGTGGCGGGGGTGGGGAGAATGGCATTCCCTTGTTGTGGGAGCATGCTGTTTCCCACCAAAGAAAATCTTTTCTGAGGCAAGGAATTGTAGGTAGAAGAGTTTCCAGGTCTTGACAGTGTTGGCACCCAAGGCTCTTTAGATACCATTGAAGTTTCCTCATATGCAGTCTGGCATATGGAACGAGTAGTATGCAAGATGCTATGAACCCCAGGACTTGCAGGATCTTCCTTGCAGTTAGCTGGGGCCTGGTGGCTAGTTGAGAAAAGTAGGCCATAAGGAAAATGTGTTTCTATGGAGTAAGGTATGCCATTTGGGAAGGATTATCCTTTGGGTGGGCAACTGTTTGGATTTCTTTTCATTGATTGTGTACTCTAGGGAGGTTTGTAGGGTCTTTACAAAGGCCAGGTGCTTGAGCAGCTTCTCCTGGATGTCTGTCTGAATAAAGCAGTCGTCTAAGTATGGGTAAATCTGAATATTTCTCTGCCTGCAAAAGGCAATGGCTGGAGTCAGACATTTTGTGAAAACTCTGGGAGCAGTAGATAAGCCAAATGGAAGTGCAGAGAACTGAAAGAGTTGAGATCCTGCCCTGAAGTGTAGGTATTTCCTGCATGATTCCCTGATAGGAATGTGAAGGTAGGTCTCTTTTAGATCTAGGGTGGCTAGCCAAGTGTCCTTGGAGAGCATGGGTAGCATCTGCTGGAGGGTGAGCATTTTGAATTTTGGGATCACCAGGAAGGTGTTTTTGGACAGATCGAGGATGGGATGCCAGGTGCCCTCTTTATTCCAATCAGTTCTGCAGGAATGTGCTCTACTGCCCTTATAGAGAGCAGGGAAAGGATTTGTATTTGAGCCTCTGCCCACTGATTTTGTGGTACCTTTTAGGGTTGTAAGGGTGTGGAAGGAAAATTTGTATCCCTGAGACACAATGTTCAGAACCCAGTGGTCCTTGGTAATGGTGGTCCAGGTACTTGAGTGAAAGGATAGTTTTCCTTCTAGGGTTAAGTGAAGGTGGCTAGAGGGAGGGGGTGGAGGAGGTGAGTCTTTGTGAGTTCTTACCATAAGGGGGTGGCTTAGAACTCCCTGGTTTTGAAGTGAAGGTAGTCCACTGCTTAGATCTCTGCATTCCCTGGGGCTGCTGTCTGGGGGGATCTGGTTCCATGGGGCCTAGGCTGGGCCAGTTTACTGGAAGCAGGAAAGGACCAGAGTTTGGAGGGATAATGCCTGCTGAACCAAGGGGGCTGGACCTGCACAAAATCCTTAACTGTTTGCATAGAGTTTGCTTTTTCTTCCATCTTTTTTAAAACCTCTTTTGCCTTAGTGCATCCAACAATTTAGATTTGACATGGTCTGGCAGGGGCTGTTCCTTAAGCCATGCATGCCTTCTAATAACAGATCCAGTGACTGCTGCTCTGCAAGAAGCTTCTTGGGCATCAAAACCACAGTGCAAGGTGTGTTTAGTTACTTGACTTGCAGAATGCATTAACTCTTGTAAATCTTTAGATTCTGCCCATGCCGGAAAGGAAGACATTTTTTTGTTTAAGGAGTTCCAAGGTATGTTGCTGAAATTTCAGCATATGGAACTAGCAATTTAGTGCCCTGATAGCAAGAGTAGCTGAGGTGTATACTTTCTTACCCCATCTGTCCAGTGCTTGGGAATCCCTGTCTGAGGGGGTGGGATTCTTAGAAGAGGTTGCTTTAATCCCTTTTGGCCCTTGAGAAATGACCTCAGGGTCAGCATTTAAGATTTTTAAAAAGATGTTTGTGTGAGTCAGTGACTCTATACTACCTGTCTGGTTTTCTGGGAGCAGGAGGAAGGGTGGCAGGAGTTGTGCTGGATTTGAGGAAAACATTCTCCACAACATCCAGGACTGGGGGGATGGCCAAGTGTCTGTGTTGTGAAAGATCTAGGAATTTCCTGAGTCTCTTTTTAGACTGAGGGTAGTCCTGAGTCTCCCATTGGAAATGCTCTCTTAAGGTATGCATGGTTTCCACAAAGGAAAAATCCTCTGAGAGGCTGAAGGAATGGAATCCTCATAAGTGGAGACGGGTTGCATGTCTTCATATTCAGATGCATCAGATTCATCTGACTCTTGTTCAGACTAAACTACAGGAGACAGATCTCTTTTCCTTTTGGAGGGGGTAACTTGGCTTCCACTGATCAGCATGATAAGGTCTTCTGCCATTTTAAGCATTTGAGACTGAGGCAAGATAGCAGGTGCCTGAGTATGGGTCATCAGTTTCTTGGGTGTGGTTTGTACCCTGGGTCTAAAACTCAGTAGTTTTAGAAAGAACAGTAGTCATGAAAGAAGATGTCAATTTGTGTCAAGATTTGGCAGTGAGAAGGACTTCCTCGGAAGCCAGTCCCTGCTCAGCAGCTCCGGACTCATCCAAGGTTAAGAAGACTGCAAGGTTTTTAGTCAAAGAAGAGTTTTGCGGCATACTGGACTCCAAAAGGGTCTCTGTAGTGGCCTGCGAATCAACAGAAGCAGGCATCAGGAGCTGTGAAAGCACCTCACTCCGGACCGGAAAACTGACGACTTGCTTAACGGAAGCATCGTCAGTAGGTTTGGACCCATGCGGTCTGTCTCTGTCTTTATCTTTTTTCAGAAGATCTGCTGTCAGATGGCTTACCAAAGCCATATTGGAATTTGAAGACTGTAAGCAAAAATATCTGGCTGCAATAAGGGCCCAACGACGGATAGTTCTGGCATTGAACAAAGCACAGAAGCGACATCGAGGGACATCGTGGTCTGGGCCTAAACAAGTGACATAGTAAGAATGGAAGTCTCGTGTGGTATTTGTTTTCCACAGGTGAGACAATTATTAACTTTTTCTGACAGGATAGTGTAAGAAAAAAAGGATTCCTAACAGGGTACTTAGCTTAACTTCAATTCGGTAGACGAAAACTCAGGTAGTGGCCGACCGGCACTCGTGCAAACTGCTCCTGCTTCGGGCTCCATGGCAAGAAAGACTGATGTAATGGCGTCAGCTGCCTAACTTTATACTACTGATGACCTGACATCAGTCCTCAAGTGACAGCAACTGACGCAGAAATACCAAGTCTCTGGTATTCAGGCCGGCTGAGGGCTACCCTGGCAGGGATAACCCAAATGTGATGACTGCAACAGTGCAACAAGAACAACATCTGCAGTAGCACACCCATCACTAGTAGCCCCCCACACACACATCAATATAATACTGCAGTAACACAACCATTACAATGCACCCTTCCGCACACTGCAGTACTGATGTAGTACAACCATTACAATGGACCATTCTACAAATACTGCACCCATTGCATGGCACCATACCCTAGCGTGCATGCATACACACACATGTGCACATGCACGCACACACACACACACACACACACACACACACACACACTGCAGTACTGCTATAGCATACCCATTACAAAGCACACTTCTACACCCACTGCACTAATGTTGTAACATCAATTACAAAGTACCCTTCTACACATTCTGCACTACTGCTGTAGTACACTCATAACAATATAGCATTTCCTCCACACTACAGTACTGCACTCATTACTAGATACCATTATGCATTCTCTGCCGTACTGTATCAACACAAATTGCACTAATGCTGTAGCACAATGATTATGACGCACACTTCTACAGATTCTGCACTACTGCTGTAGCACACTCATTATAAAACACAGTTCCACACACATACAGCAGTATTGCTGCATACCCATTACAATATACCATGCTGCACGCAGTTGTAGAACTGTAGCAGACCCACTACAATACACTGTTCATAAATTGTAGTTCTGCAGTCCTATACCCATTACAACAGAATGTGCAACATTCCATGTACTGTAATGCTGTTGTATCACATCCACTGCAACACACCATTCCATAAACCACAGTACTGCTGTAATAAACCCATTACAATGCAACATTCCAGGCAGTGCATATGACACACCTAGTACAATTTGAAAAAATACAGTCTATAGGTGTTCTTGTAAAAATCTTTGAAGGGGTTGCGAGGGTGGCCTAATGGTTAAGGTGTTTGCCTTACACACACAAGGTGCAGGGTTTGAGTCTCACAAGGGATAATTGGCTAGGCTTAAAAATGGCTTGCAAGGGAAGTTAGCTTAGTACTAACCTATGAACCTATAAAAATAAAAAAAAATCACCACAGCCAAATTCAATCTGAGACCACTGTTTTACTAAATAATACTAGTATGTGCTTTCATCCAGTGGCATAGCTAGAGTTTGTGCTGCCTGGGTCTGCTTTGGGTTTGCCACCTCTCCTCCCTCACAAAATCCTGGTCAAATGGGACCCCCCCATACACAGCCCCCCATCCCACAGCCATTCCGCTGTACTTGGCTATTTCTGCCCAATTACCATAAATACTAATGTGCATACCGCTTTATGCTTTACTTCTACACTGATTATTTGGATTTCATTAAAAACCTTTATTTTAAAAGTTATAGCACAAACACTGATAAACATCTGCTAAACAAAACAATAGTGTCTTACAATGAAAACAGACTTAGCATTAAAACTTCTTTGCCATTGAAACTCATATTCATTGAAACAGCATTGACACCCACATTCAAAGAAAATACATTTGGCCAGTGACATATAAAGTTTACCTTTGGGCTGTTTTCAAATCATAGGCTCCTTGCACACATATTTAGGACCATGTAAACATACTTGTGTTCTTTGATTCACCTTCCTGATTGTATTATATTCATTGTATAATACAGCACACTTGTTACAGCATGTTTTAAATTTATTATTTTCAAAATTTTTCCAGTAAGCAATTAAACAAAATGTATGAACTAATAATGACAAAACTGCCCAATTCAGAACATTTCCATCATAAAGGTCTACTCAAACTTTTGTCTTTACAATCCACCAATAGCAGTAAATAACAATTGTCATATAAATAATTCCACATTAAAGAGATCTGTAGCTAATGAAGAGGTTGCTGCTAGCAAACAATGTTATATTTCATTGTTTCATCTACAAATAAAGTGCCTGTTGCCCTTGAAGAATAAATTGCCTATGTTACATTAAAAAAATGATAAGCTAGTAATATTGCAATAGGGAATGGATGGCAAACTGATAACAGGTACATAGTTACTAGGTATCTCCTCCAAAGGAGGACATTCTCAGGACTGCAGCATACACTTCCTTTAAAGTACAACACAGTACAGTATCAGCAATCCATCTACATACTGTAGGAGTAGAACCCACAGCCTTCTGCATCAAAAGCAAATATACTACCTACTGTGCCACTAACAATGCAAACAGACTTAACATTCGTTCTAAACTTCTCTTGTCATGAAGTTTTCAGCTCCTTGTAAAATATACTTCACACTCAACAATATCTCTCAACTTTGCAGGACAGGAATTCTGGAAAAGCCAACATTTATTGGAGGGGACAGCCCGAAACCGAGGACACATTTTAAATATTTCTTGCATAATCTTAGAAAGTTGCTAGACATTTTGTGAAAATCTGGACACTTGAGAGCTATTGACTCAACTCCTTGAATCACAAGTGGTGGTATTGGTAGAGAATTCAGGCTCTTGTTCCTTGTACCCAAGGTACAGGGTTTGAGCCTGAGTAACACTAACTTCCAGGTTTACCTAACTGGGGCATTTTGCAGACATGCAAACACACACACACACATATATATACACACACACACACACACACACACACACACGCACAACTAAAGAAGCAGCACAATGGAACTGGCACACACTAATTACTAAAGCAGCACCAAAATGGAATTGGCACAAACTAATTACTAAAGAAAAAGCAAAATGGAACAGTTGACAGCAGCAGACTATGATTGGTACACACTAATTACAGCAAACTCCCCCCTTGGTAAACGATAATTAGCAGCAAACTATGATCGGCACACAATTACTAAGCAGCAAACAAAAATTACTATGCAGCAAACTCACACACACACACCCCTAGGTGAACAATAAAAAGCAGCAAAAGCAAAATGAAAACTATGATCAGCACACACTAATTATTAAGCAGCAAACTCCCCTTACTTGGTAAACAGCAAAAATGATCGGCTCACATTAAGAAAACTTTACTTTGTGAACTGTAAATTAGTGAACAATAAGAACTCCCCTGTACTGTATTTTAAAATTATGCGGGCGGACATCACACAGATGTGATGCGGGTGACCAGACCAGAAGAACAGGACATGATGCTCCAGGACTATTCTTTAAAGAAGAACGCCCTTAAAAAAAAACTTTTTTTTTTAATTAAAACTATTACAAGTCCCAAAAGTGCCACCCGGGGTGGACGTCCCCTCTCACCCTTTCCTAGCTATGCCACTGCTTTCATCTCTATTACTGGAGAATTTTTCAGACAAATTAAAACAGCTGAACAATCCTTTAAATATCTAAAATAAGAACTGCCCCTCCAATCAATGTTTTAACTAGTGTTTCTTCATCACAGCTTTACACTTTAAATGGTCATTTAAACCTTTTCCTTTGTTAGCATTCATCAAAATTTCCCTTTGTATTTTTGACCGTCTGCAGCATTTTTCAAATCTGACCCCCTTGAATCAGAAGAAACAATTTTCATCACTTAAAAATCTATTATTACTCACACATGCAATAAGAATATTTTTCTAATCTTTTTAAATAATCATGCTCATACATTCTCCTGTTTAAACATCTGGTTGCTCTTCCTACCTAAATGGCATACAGAAGTTACACAACATATGCCACCATTTTATTTGAAGAACAATTAATAACCAGATGATTCACAACTCATTCCAGGGTTTTCAGAATAAAAGGATGTCAGATTAGAAATATACCTACATTGTTTATTATAATCATGCGATTATACAATGATAGCTCATTAGCATTCAAAAACGTACATACTGATTGGTCAGCTCAACCACCGTGCCCATTATAAATTGAGCATATACCAACAGAAAAGTCTAGTCACTGAAATACCAGACTTTCTTCTATTAGTATGTGCTATGAAGGCACATGTCTCAACTGTCCAAATTTTTGCCTCATGTTTTCGGTCTGCTCCTCCTAAAATCTGTGCTTTTCTGACAAATCACCGAGGAATGAAATTACTAAATAATGACACACTTGAGTTTCAAACTTCATATCCATCAGAGAATGCACAATAACACAAATCTTGTTATTCTACCAGCTTTCTACGTTTATAACAGAAAGATTTACAATTGGACCCTGTTTTGGGGGCTTTGTCCCCCCCATTATTTAAGGGTTTGTCCACATTTCTTGATCCAAGAGGTTGAAAGGTATGGAGGGCAGTGCATATACAAGGAAAATCAAGTACATTCTGCAAAGCTAAAGAAACCTCATTTTCCTTGTATTTCTGCCCTGTCTCTCTCATAACTTTAACCTGTCCAGATTTTATAGTTTAGAAAAAAAAAAGGAAGCAACAGAGATCTTCCTGTCTCCACTGATTGTTTTCAACAGCACTTATCTACTGTACAAGCATGGGAATGTAAGTTTCATATGCATGTGTACTACATCCACAAATGAGGAAGAATGAGGAAACAATGTGGAGGAACAGTGTGTCATCATTATACAAAGACATTATTTAAGAAAATTAAGCAATTTCTTTCTTAAATAATGTCACTGTATAATAGCAATAACCAACTCGTTGGTGTGGGTATATGAGGATTTACCCATGGTTTTCTTTGTTTAATCACTTGGGCTTCACCCTTATGATCAAACCATGCCAACCATGGGCAAATCCTCAATATCATAGGATCATAGAAGATTACTAGGTTATCAACCCAGAGGTCATTTTAAGCCTAGCCATTTCATTCCACTGTAGTACCATAGAAATGCTAGTCAATACCAAAGACTGCATTTAGTGATGACTGCTCATGTCCAGGAGGGTTGTGGGTGCTATCTCCAGTAAGAATTTATGGTGCCCCATCCACTCATCCTGGTTCCTCTTGAACAGTGTCCTAGAGGTGCTCTGTTTCACATGAATTGGTAGCCTGTTCCAAAGATGCGGCAGATGCTGGTAGATAAATCTATCCCTCCAGCATGTCCTATTTAAGTCACAGGCCATATTTAGGTCCCTGGAATGGGTAACACTACTCCAGTTTGATATACGGATATGCAGCAAGTTTATTAGGTTTGGGTCTTGGATTGCTCTGTAACCCAGGCATAAGGCTCCCCTAAGAAGTCTATACGATACAAAGCATAGTGACAGGTACTTTAGTCAGTCTGTGTAAGGCACATGCTGGAGCCCCTTGACCATCTCTGTTAGAAACCTCTGATCTCTCTCTAATTGCTTCAGGTGCTTTGTACAGTACATACCGAACAGAGCATTATACTCAATTATTGGCTAGACAAGTGCTGAGTATAGAAGAGTTATAACCTCTTTTGTTCCCGAGTTGATGCCTTTACTAATCAAGTATGCTATGTAGAAAACCTTCCTTACTACAGTAGACACATGGTGGTCTAAGTTAAGGTCACAGTCAACTTGTGATCCCAGGTCCCTTACCACTTTGTGGGTACTTAGGGTATTGTTGTTGATTTGATAGTGTGAAGGGACATTGTTTATGCCAAAGAGAATGATGATGCATGTCTTTGCATTCAGTTTGAGACCATGACTAATACACTAGTTGTTGGTCTGTGTGAGACCCTCCTGGAGTATACTGACATCATTTGGGGATTCACTTATTGCACCTAGTTTGCAGTCATCTGCAGACTTGGTCAGTCACAACCCCTTAGTTTTGACCTGAACTTCTCAGAAGTATATACCAAACAGCAGGGGGCTCAGCACTGACTCATGTGGTACTCTGCTTGTAACAAGTCTGATGGTTGATGTGGAGTCACCCACTTTCACAGTGTGTCCAGTTTGTGAGCCAGTTGGCAACCCTTCTTACAACAAATGGATTTACTCAGTTTGCTTAATTTATTGGTAATGCCTGTTTCTGTGATTGTGTTGAAAGCCTTTGCCAGGTTGAGGTGTGCTGTGTGCACAGATCTGCTCTTGTTAATAGCCCTGGTCACATTTTCAAAGAAATCTGCCAGATTTAACAGGCAGCATCTGCCTTTGACTAAGCCAAATTGGGTAAGATCCAGGGTTTGGTGGTCACCTATGTCTTTATTTATGAGGTCCATAGTAATACATTCCATGGCCTTACAGATAAGGCTGATCAGGCTAATGGGTCTGCAATTTCCTTGGTCTGTTGCTAGGCCACCTTTGTGAAGGGGAATAACTGTTGCTGTTCTCCATTCTGCAGGAACAAAGACTATGGTTAGACTATGAAAAGGGTGCTTAATGGTGATGCTAGTTCGTGTTTTAGCCTGTTAAGAATACAGCCTGGGATGTCATCTGGTCCCACAGAGGAAATGTTTTTTGTCTTGGACAAGGCTATGAGGACCTGCTCTTCAGGTATGTAGGGTGAGGGGGAGTTTGGGGGAGGGTTTGTGATATGTTAGTTGGGAATAAGGGAATGAAATTTTCACCAAACCTATCCACTAGTGGGTTTGCTATCTCTGTAATATACTCACACCCATTCACTGGTTATTGCTTACGTAGCTCCCCCCCACATTTTTTTTATGGATCACACCTTTTCCTGTGTTTTTAGAATGTTCCTAAATAGATCTTAAATTAAAATGTTTCTTATTAATAAAGTTAGGACAATTACCTGCTACCCTCTGAAGCTCTGTATCTACTTCTAAAATTTTCTAGTTTCTTCTAGCAATCTTTTTAATTTCTTTCATATCCAAACTAAAAGTAATTGAAAAAACAGAAACATCTGTCTAGATGCTGATCCTTACTTACAGCAATAAGTAAGCTTTGAAGTGCAACAAATGTTGATAAACGTCTTTAATACCATTCTTAATGTCATCCTGAAGTTCTTCTAATATAGCTTATTCATAGGCCCTTGCTAAAAATTTGTCTTTAAAACTGTTTTTTTTTTTTTCAAACACTTTTTCATTTACTATTAAACGGCTTGCTTTAATAGACTGCCTTTTCACTATGGTCTTTTTAATAACTGGGGGATATAAACTCCATTGCTTAATGTATGCATTGCTTTTTACCTCTTTCATACTAATGGCAATGGATATATGACAAATTTTCTGTTATCTCACATGTATTAATACCTAAACATCTGACTTCAGGCTAACTTGCATTAAACTTAAAACTTTAATAATGATGTTGTCTGCTTTAAATAAATAACAATGGATCTAAATTAGATTTTTTCCAGTAAAAACAAAAAAAAAATGCCATCAATTAAATGAAAGAAATATAATTGCTTAAAATATTCATTTTTTATATACAAAAAAATTTTCTCATTCTCCCACTATTATATTTTATTTGTGCAGCTGGGGGGCATCACTGCCCCCTTCATTACATCTTGAATTTGGTGAAATATTTTATCTTTAAAAACAAAGAATAACATATATCTAAAATTTCACATATAAAATTGACATCTAAATGAGAGAGTTAAGTAATATTATTTAAGTATTCTTGCATCCACAGCAGACCTAAATCATGTGGATTTTTTTGTAAGAAGACAAACAATGTCAGCAATTACTAATCAATCATTTTACATATCTTAACAAGTTTTAACTTGTCTATCAAGTCAGCTGAATTCAAAAGAAAAAGAAAAGAAGAAATATGCCTGTGTCCTTTAATTCATGCTCTTTCTATATTGTACATGGTTCAGTTTTTGAAAATGTTGCAGCCTCTATCAGTCTAAGGGGGGTGGTCTTCACAATTCTTGTGTAGCTTACTATTCCAAACATGTTAGGTAATTTGGGATTTTCAACTCTAAAATGTCAATACATATGTATCTGAATCCCTAACTCCCAAAATTAGATTGAAGGATTACTTACTGAAGGTACTAACAAAGGCCAAAAATACTTCCTTCATGGGATATTATAACATACCAAGTTGCGATAGTGTAAACCATGCACTTGCAGACATACTCCACAAACTCCACAGAAGCATCCAATAAACCAAACAATGGCAGAATAATTGTATAAAAATACAATTATTTATTCAGACATACTCCACAAACTCCACAGAAGCATCCAATAAACCAAACAATGGCAGAATAATTGTATAAAAATACAATTATTTATTTGTTCAACAGGTCTGAAGAAGTGGTGTATCTACACTATGAAAGTGCTCACCTGTTGAGCAAATAAGTATTTGTATTTTTATACAATTATTCTGCCATTGTTTGGTTTATTGGATGCTTCTGTGGAATTTATCATTATTTTTATCCATTAAACCTTTTATACTAGCTGTGATTTGCTTTCTGCCTGGAATACTCCTTAAACTGTTTAGCTTAAGTTTAATTACTGATTTTGTCCTCAATGAGTGGCACATAACAGTGCTGATGCCCCTCCATAAAAAAGCCATTCAACTATCCTGGGTATTTACAGATCTATCAGCCTTACAAGCCTCATCAGCAAAGACATGGCATTATTATAACTGACCTCTTAAGTTCATAGGTGTAATATCAAGAATCTTGTTGGCCTTGACCCCCCAGCAGTTCAGTTTTGTGAAGGGTAGTTCCTGTCTTCTTAACCTGGTAAATTTTGCATATCACTGGCAAGTCTTGAACCCAGGACCCTATGCACTATAGTCAGAGCAACATACCAAGATGCCAAATCAGCAGTTTTTTTTCAAAAGGATTATGGGGGCTGTAGACGGTGGTCAGCAATGGACATGTAATATCTTGACTTGGCTGTGGTCTTTGACATCACTCCCCATGCTGGCATCATGCAAAAACTAACTGCTTTAGAAATCTCCCTATATGTTTTAAGATAGCAAACTGTCTGAAAGACAAAACAAACACAACACAAGTTTCAGGTACCTCATCAGACAGTATGAAAGTGACCAGCTGTGTCCCTAATTGGTATATAGTTCTCAAATCTCCAGGCAAAGAACATACAATTGCAAACTTGGTTTTGTTTTTAAGTACCCTTATGATACCCAAACTCTCTAGAATGAACTTTGCCTAGTAAAACCTTAGTGTACTAAAAATGGACTCAAATTGAATTTTAAAAAGTGTAGCATCATCACTTTTAGTAGACAATCATCCCCTCATCATAGGTTCATAGGTGGGTACTAGGCTATCTGCCCGAAGGCATTTATAAGCCTAGCCAGAATGTGTTGGCTTTCGCCGCCCCCTTAGATTAGTTCCCTGTACCTCTGTCCAGCAGAGCCACTGAAGTGATCCCCAAGGTAAACTTTGTTTCCCATCTACTCGTCAAGGTTTCTTTTAAAGAGTGTTAGTGAGGAGCTCTGCCTAATGTAGATTAGGATCTTGTTCCAAAGCATGGGAAGTCTCTGGGACAGGAATCTATCCCTCCAGCATGTGCTATTTATTGTTGTGTTGAGGTTTAGATCCCTAGAGCATGTGGCTCGAGGGGATAAGGTTTTCTTTAGGTGGAGCATGTCCATCAATTCACGGTTGGACATGGCCTTCTATGTCAGGCAGAGATCTCCTCTGAGTAGGTGGCATGCAACCGAGTACAACTGGAGTTTCTTCAGTCAAGCTGTATAGGGCATCTGTTTGAGGCGATTGATCCTCTTGGTGAGGTACTTCTGTGGTGTTTCCAGCTGTTGCAGTTGTCTTGTAAGGTACATCCCAAATGGGGCATTGTACTCTAAGATGGGTCTAATGAGTGATGAGTAGAGGGGCACAATGACCTCTTTTGATCTGGATGTGAAACCTTTTGTGATTAGGTGGGCCAGGTAAAAGGATTTTCTAACCACTTTGGCAATGTGATTATCAAAGGTGAGATTACTATCCACTTGGGTCCCCAGATCCCTTATTACATCTTCCGTATTTAGGGGACTACCACCTATGTGGTAGTTTGTGGGTACTTTGTTTTTTCCAAAGGAGATGACTATGCACTTTTTGGCATTTAGCTTGAGGCCATGATTTTGACACCAGGTATCCATCTCAGTGAGACCCTTTTGGATGATGTCTGTGTCAGCCAGAGAGTCAATTATAGCCATTAGTTTGCAGTCATCTGTGAACTTGGTCAGCCTTAGTCCTCCTGTGCTTGCCTGTACCTCTGAGAAGTATATGCCGAACAGGAGGGGTCCTAGGACTGAGCCCCGGGGAATGCCAAATGTAACCTGTTTAGAGTCGGATCTAGCTCCTGCAACACTCACCTTGTGGGCTCTGTCCGTGAGCCAGTTGGCAACCCATCTTGTGACATAGGGGTTTATGTTCAGGCTGGTGAGCTTGTCTATAATACCAGAATGGGGAATGGTGTTGAAGGCCTTAGCAAGGTCTAGGTAGGCTGTGTGTACTACCTTTCCCTCGTCTATCGCCTTGGTAACTGTCTCAAAAAAGTCCACCAGGTTTAGTAGACATGATCTGCCCTTAACAAAGCCAAACTGGGTAGGGTCCAGTGTTTGGAGGTTCCCAATGTCTCTGTTAAGGAGTTCCACGATGATGCGCTCCATAGCCTTGCAGACCAAGCTAGTCAGGCTTTTAGGGTGATAGTTCCCGGGGTCTGTTGTGGCTCCACCTTTGTGGAGTGGAATAACCATTGCTGTGTACCACTCTATGGGTATGTAGCTTGTGGAAAGGCTGAGTTTGAACAGTGTGTTTAGGTGAGGGGTTAGTTTGTCTTTGAGCTCATGTAGGACGCAGCCTGGGACATTGTCCAGTCCCACTGATGCTGTGTTTTTGGCTTTGGAGAGGGCTGTTTTAACCTGAATGTCTGTGATTTCAGGGGCTCTACATTCTTCTGGTATGGTTATGGGCCCTTTTGGGGGTGAGAGGGGGGGTGAAGTTTGCACTGAACCTGTCTGCCAGGATGTTGGCGATATCGGTTGGTTCAGTGTATTTTGTGCTATTCTGCACTAATTCTGAGCAGATCTGAGAATTGCCACTTAGATTCTTGACATAGCTAAAGAATGCCTTGTGGTTATCTTTGGAGTCCTTGGCAAGTTTTCTTTCAAAGCTCGCCTTGGACGATTTTATGAGGGATCGCAGTTTCTTGCTGATACTGATCAGGGATGTCTTCCCTTCTTGGGATTTTACTCTTTTCTATACTAGTTTCCTCCTTCTATTGTATAGCTTGCTTATGGCAGGAGTCCACCAGACTGGTTTCCTTTTCTTGGAGGAGTGAGTCTTGGTTTTGCTTGGGATGGCATGATCCATGCATTCTTGTAGCTGCCCGTAAAATGCATTAGTAAAGGATTTTGCAGCTTGGACAGTGTTATCCTTCAGCATGGGGGCTTTGAATCTTTCCACCTCAGTCTTAAGTAATGTGAAGTTTGCTTTTGAAAAGGTTTTCACTGTGGCTTTCTTGTCTGGGGGAGGAATATGGATATCCAAAGTGATTTGTTTATGGTCAGATCTAACCAGTGAGGGGTTGACCTCTGGTGTGGAACACCGGTCGCCCATGTTGGTGATGACCAGGTCAAATATGTTGTCACCTCTGGTGGGAGTGTTGACCAGTGGAACCAAGGCGTTTGAGTTTATAAATTTTAGAAAAAGTTGGGCAATGGAGTTAGTACTTAAGTAGTTCTCCCAGTTAATGTTTGGGTAATTGAAATCACCCAATATTAGGGTGTTTGGTATGACCTTTGTTTCCCAGTGTTTCCAGAAACATGGAATGGGGGTCCTGGGACATGGTGGGTGATCTGTAGCAAGCTACAATTTGAATTGCAGTTTTGCCCATTGTTAGTTGCACGTGGATGATCTTTGAAGCATCGTGCTGTGCCACTAACCTGGAGGTGTGGGTATCCTTGATGAATATGGATACACCCCCACCTTTTGTATTTCGGTTTGGGTTCTGTGGCCGAAATGTATGATATGAGTTGTAGCCTGGTAGTGCTGGGGTACTCTCTGGAGCCTTAAACCAGGTTTCTGTTGCTGCACATATATAAGTTTTCTCCATACTGAGGAGTGCCTCAAGTGCGTGCATTTTGAGGTTTAGACTTCTGGCATTGAGTAGTATTACCCTCAGGTTTTTGTTACTTGTGCTATTTACGGCAGTGGGTTTGTCTTTTGAGCCTTGCCTAAAAAAGGCACTATGGGGGTGGCAAGAGCCTTGGCAAGTATTCGAAAGTCTAAGGGTGACAGGTGCAATCCGTCTCTAGTGAAGCAGTGTGGCTTGTCAAGCATGTCATCCCAGGCGGACAGTCACTGGATCCCCTATGAATGAAACCAGAAACTTAGCCAATTGTTGAAATCAGGAATTTTTTCTTTATACCATGGTATCATTCTTGGTGAGGGCAGGATGCTACTCAGGGTCATACCTGCCTGGGCTATGCGATCAGAGAACTCTTCCATGTCTCTTTTCATGTAGTCCAGGGAGGTACTGCTCAGGTCATTCACACTAACATGGATAATGACAGAGTCATATTTGTTCTTGTTCTGGAGTGACCTGAGTGCTTGTGTTATGTGGCGGATTCTGGCACCTGATAGGCAGCTAACAGTAACCTTCTCCTTATTCAGCCTAGTGAGTAGGATGTCAGTGTGCCTGACTATAGAGTCACCTATTACTAGTATGTTGGGTATGTTATTTTGCCTTAAGGGCTGTGATTGCATGGCACACTGGTTTTGTGAAGTATGTGTTTCATGGTTTATGTTGGGGGGGTGGGGGTTGCTTGGATGTTTGCTTTGGAGGTCTCTTTTGGTTTTGCAGATTTTTATTTAGAGCCTCCAAGTATGTTTCCATGCATTTATGTGTGTGTTTTTTTTTTTTTTTTCAAAAAACTTTTTATTCATTTCATACAATGTGATAACAAGAAAGTGCCCCATCGGACATCACTAGTTAAAATAAATCAAAACAAACATAAACTTGGAACATCATAACATTATATATACAATATATACAAAAAACACTAACCAAGATGTTACCAAAAAAAAAAAAAAATACTTGGAAAAAGCAAGAGTTATGTAACAGGTCTCATTATTAGATATAGGCAATGGAATTACTCTTCATTAAAAATAACAGTAGTAACCCTTTCCCAGACTTTTGTTAATAGGGCAGTTTTTTTTGGACCTTTCTTAATAAATTTTTGTGCAGCAATATATGAACTGGCCATTTCCTTAAAGTTGTCCCAGCATAATTTAGTACGATCTAACCAGTTTTTAGTGATATAGAGTTTTATGAGTGAGAATAAAAAAAACAGAATATGTGTGCCAGATTTGGAGAGAAATCTGGTGGGGATATGAAGAATGGCTAGTTCCCAAGAAAGAGTTGATTTATGGTAGCCCATTTTTTGAAGACGGACTTTTAAGGAGGTCCAAAGTTTATGTGAGTGTTTACATGACCATAAAACATGTAAGAGATCAGCCTTTGTAGAAGGACAGCATGGACACGAGGGAGATTTTTTCGGATCAAGCTTGAATAATATAGAGGAGGGGGTATAGTATGCATTATTATTAATCATTAATTGTGTATAGACAAGTTTTTTGAAAGGGGAGAAATCTAAGGTGTTTCTTATAGCCAAAAGTTTCTGTTTCTCTGACAGTTGAGAGTTATAGTTATCCCAATAGCTAGAGATAAGACAGTCTGACTCATAAATTATAGATGATATAAGTTTATATGAATTTGAGAGCATTTTCTCTGGTAAGGTCAGAGTCTGAATAATGATCTCTAGTTTTGTGATATCTTGGAAATTGGTCATTAGATGGGCAAATGTTGATATAGTTAGCTCTCGCAACTGTCGGAGAATCGTTAAGTATTTCTTATTGACATTAAGGGTTATGCAAAGGTTGGTAAGTGATTCATTTTTGTGTTTATGTCCCAAACTGTAAGGGAAGTTAGAAAGATTGATTGACATATTGTTTATTTTGATATTGGGATTTAAGTGCAAAGGTTGAAGTAGAGGAAGAACATTATCTAGTTTAATAAGTTTTAATACATTTTGGAAGTGTCTAATTTTTTGTTTTAAATTGATGGATAATTTTAATTTGTCTATAAGGTCCAAAGGTAAAAAAGGAAGGGCAGCAGGATTAGTTTTATTGGTTAGGATATGTTGGCACCATATTTTAGACCAGGTAGGATAGGAATTATATTCTTTACAATTAAGATTCGCAATAGACAGAATTCTGTTAGCACAGACAATAGTATAGTAGAGATGGAGATTTGGGAGACCAAGACCACCTTTATTTTTAGGAAGTGAGAGTTTAGAGTATGAGATTCTAACTGATTTAGGAAACCAGATAAATTTTGCAAGTTCTTTATTAATCTTGGATAGAAATGACTTGGATATTATCTGGTCTGAAGCGTTAAATTGATAGAGAAGTCTGGGAAGAATGTTCATTTTAATTATCGCTGATTTAGATAATAAAGAGAGATTCATTAATTCCCACCTGCGAAGGTCTAAAATTATTTTTGACCAAGTTCTGAGCATATTATTTTGGAACATAGAGAGTTGATTAAGTTCAAAGTGGATCCCTAAATATTTAATATCAAATATTATCTTAAAGAAAGAGTTCGGGAAATATTTAGGTTTGTGAGCTAGAGGATTGATAGGGATGATGTGCGATTTTTTAAGATTAATTTGATAGTCAGAGGCTTTTGAGAACATGTTAATAGAATTAACAATCTTGTTGAGGTCAGTGTTAGGGAGTTGAAAATAGAGATTCAAGTCGTCTGCAAAGGCAGACAGTAATATTTTAGTGTTTAATACTTTGGGAATTACATGGTAGGTATTTTGTGCAATATATAGGAACAATGGTTCTATAAATAGATTAAAGAGAAAGGGGGATAAGGGACAACCCTGTCTTGTACCGTTTGTTATCTTTAAGGGTTTGGACAATTTTTTTGTTAATCTGTATGTAGGTATATGAATTTTGGTATAACATTTTTATTCTATGTATAAAGATGGTGGGTATGCTGAAATAAGCCATAGTTTGAAATAGGAAGTCCCAATTAACCCTTTCAAAGGCTTTTGAAGCATCTAACATTAAAGCATAGAGTGGGTTCTTATCTTTTTTGGTAAAGTGAATTAAGGAATCCAAGGTCAAAGTGTTGTCCCATGTGTGCCTATGTTTCGTAAATCCTGCTTGATCCAAGGAGATTAGAGAAAGTAAGACATTTTTCAATCTATTCGCCAGTAAGGTTGCAAGAATCTTAATATCAATATTTATTAGAGAGATGGGCTGATAGTTCTGAGGATCAGTTTTATCTTTATTGTTTTTCAGAATTAGAATTGTTTTTGATGTGTTCCAGTGTATATCTGAAATACCATTGTCTATTATGTAATTAAATACTTTTAGAAGAATAGGGGAAATTATAGTATTGAAGGTTTTGAAGAATTCAGCTGTAAAACCATCTGGGCCAGGGGATTTACTTGCTTTAAGATTGGTAATGATAGATGAGATTTCCTGAAGGTTTAAGGGGGCGGAAAGCATATCCTTTTGGGAATCCTTAAGAGAGGGGAAATTGATAGATTTTAGAAAGTTTTCCATGTATGGGTTGGTAGAAGGAACCGTCTTTTTAGAATAAATATCTGAGTATAGAGACGAAAATAATTGTAAAATTTCAGAGTCCGAATTATAAATTTTGTTTTGAAAGTGTAAGAGTGAAATTCTGGGTGGGGCCTGATTATTTCTAATTATCCTTGCTAAAAATTTAGATGGGATTTGTGTCCATTCTGAGTAGGTTGCAATGAGTTTTTGAAAAAGAGAAGTTTTGCTGGTGAAGTTGTAGTAGTTCTTTTTGTGAATCTGTTAGTTCTTTATATAACTTAGGATCTGGGTTGATTCTATGTTGTTTTTCTAGTTTAGAGATTTTCATAGTGGGGGTAGAATCTCTATTATTATAGAGTTTCTTAAGATAAGAGGCTTTATTAATAATAATACCTCTGATATAAGCTTTACAGGCAGCCCATTGAATATCCGGTGGAATATTGGAATTAATAAGATTAGGGCTTAGATCGAGTAATGAATTTGCAATTGTTTGGGTTATGTCTTTATTTGCGAGCAAATTATTATTTAATGTCCAGTTGTTAGAGCGAGAGAATGAAGATGGGTTTGAGTCAAGGTTAATTTTTAAGGATATTTTTGAGTGATCGGAAAAGTATCTGGGTTCTATATAAAAATTAATTTTAAGATGGGAGAGGGCATCAGATATTAGAAAGTAATCTAGTCTTGACCATGCATTGTAACATTTCGAGTAATATGTAAATGAATCTTTTTTAGATAGGAGTCCACTGTACGAAATGGTGCCCAAGAGTTTGAAGTCGAGCATTAATTCCTCTATAGCTATGGATGAATGAAAATTGTAGGAGGGAGATTTGCTAGTATGATCTGAATTAGGGTCTATTATAGTGTTCCAGTCTCCACCTATAATAATATGATGAGCATTAAAGTTTGAGAGAATATTATGTATCTCTAATATAAAAATGTGTTGTTGAGTGCATGGACCATATACATTAAAGAAAAGAATTGGTTTATTCAAATAATGGAGATGAGAAGTAAAAAAGCACCATCTACCATTGTCATCAGCTTTTTCCTCAATAATATCCCCCTGAAAATTATTTTTGACTATAATGACTACACCTTAAGAGTTGGAGCTGTTATCTGCAGCAATGATGTTTTTTATCCATTGTTTTTTTCCTTTCTTTAATCCAATCCACCTTTTGCATATGTGTTTCCTGTAAAAAACATATGTTAGCCTGAGATTTAAGTAGTAAATGAAAAAGGAGAGATTTTTGGACTTATTTTGAAGCCCTCTAACATTCCATGAATCAATCTGTATCATCATCAGTAAGCAAAATCAAGATTTGTAAAACATGTAAGGGTTACTATATAATTCATATATGAAATTGCGAGAAAACTTAAGAGACCATGACATAACATTATCTGTGAAATAAGACTTTATATAGGAAGCAATATTAATAGGAATGGTAACAGAGTATTCCTTCCATCCCACCCCGGTGCCTATCCACCCCTGTTCTGTATTAGAAGGAATATTCAAACAATATTTAAGTGAACACATAATATTGGTTAGTGAAATAATTATTAAAGAAACAAATGATATATAGAAAGTCCTTACCAGGACTAACTGCATAGTAAATAACACTGTACATATATACAAAGCAAAGCACATCCAAAGATCTGTCATACTAGGACCCAAAAATCCTAAGCATTCATGAGCTCTATTGTAAAAGAAAAGAAAAAGAGAGAGAAATATTAAGGAAATATGTAGGAGTAGCCAAATATATAGTTGTAAGAGAACCTAAGAGATAAGTGATGTCAAGTGCAAGATGGAGAGCAAATAGTTAAAAAAGTAGTGAAATTTAGATAGGTTTTTAGTATGATAATACAGGTGAATAGCAGGAGATAGTAAATAGAGAAGAAATTATGAAGAGAGTACCAATAGATTGAGGAAAAGAATAAGAATATGCAATTTGTAGGGTTGTATTTAGGTGTAAGATAAAAAGAAAAAGTTTAAGAAAGTAAAGTATCGTCTGTCAAGGATTGTTATTAATTTGTTTGTGGTTATCTGATTGAATCTTAAGTATTAGAATGACAGCAATTTACAAAATGTAATCAAATAATGTAGTTCGCTTTTCTATAGATATATCGGGTATAAGCCAATAGCACAAAACCAATCTTGACAGATTTTATAATGGGCTTGACATATTGTGACTTATGACTTAGAGAAATAACATAAGCAGAAACTTTAAGACTAGGAGTATAAAAGATCAATTTAGTATGTGAAATATAAGCAGATTAAAGTGTATAGTAGGGTTATAAGGTATTCTGATAGATATGTATCATAAAATTATAAAATTACTCATCAATTCTGAACATATGGAACTGTTTTTTTTAAAAGATAGTTATCGGTTATTAAAACAGTAAAGCAACTGAAAAACCTCCAGTGGATCCATTGAAGTAATGTTATGAGAGTATTAAACTCTCTGTATTTATGAAAATTTAAGAAAATTTTAAGCCTAAGCAATTGGGCTTACAAGGTATATGAGTGTATATTTATATACAGCGAGTGCAATTTAAGCAGCTTCACATATTCACACAGAAGTCCGGTATTTGACATAGATAGTTGAGTGCTGATCATACAGAGCTGTTTGGTGCACTGGGAAAGCCTCCACACATTAGATTAAAGAACAGTTATAAAGCTGTAGATGGTCTCTTTTAGAGAAAACATCATGATGAACAATATCGTGGTATATGTGTAATTGATTAGAAGTCACAAGTAAAGCATCGTAGCAGTGTTCCACCGGAATGGCCACACTTTGTTGATCCGTATGCAGCTGAAGCCCACTGTATCCAGGTTCAGTTTCAGAGTAAAAAGCAGTATATAAAAAAACAATTTTCATGTACAGTCAGGGTCTGTAAAAGTAAGTAGCAATATATGAACACTGAGGGTAATAAAGGCAGGATCAGATATATCATGGTGTTGAATCCGGATACATCATACAGTCCGGGATTGATTCCAGCTCGTTTTTTGCGATTAAGAAAGTAGGTGAAAGAACACGGGCATAAGTAAGTCACACATCTGGATATTTGTTGAAGGCTTTAATAAAAGCTTCTTTTGCCTCCATGGGATTATTAGCCAAGTATCTTTTTTCTTTATAGGAAAAAATCAGGGTGTTCGGGTAGCGCATTTGAAACTTCACTTTTCTATTAATCAGATCTGCACAAAAAGGGGCTAATTTTTGTCTGTTCATTTTTATTATGTGAGGCAAATCTGGAGAGAAAGTAAGTTTGTATTTGTTCCACATAAAGTTTTTCTGTTTTTTTGCTGATATTAGTATTTTTTGTGTATCTTGAAAGTTTAGTAGTTTGGTGTATGTATGGCGTGGAGTGATGGATTCTTGGCGCTTGTGTAAGGTTCTGTTCGCTCTCTCCACTATCAAGTTGTCAGTGTTGTTTTCCGCTCCCAGTAGAGCCACAAATATCTGTTTAGAAATTGACAACAGATTTTGGTTGTCGTAGAATTCAGGGAGACCTTTAATTATTATATTATTTCGACGGCTCCTGGCCTGAAGATCCGTTATTTTAGCTTGCAGGTCTGAGAGCATAGTGTTTTTTGCGCAAAGATCTTCTGAGAGGGATTGGATCAGTAGATCGTTTGCTTGACTTTTTTGTTCAAGAATGTCTATTCTTTGTATAACCTGGTTTATAGATTTTCCAAAATCCGTAAGTTGTTCGGAAAAGCCTTGTATGGCTTCATGGATTGGTTGTAGTAGTGACTTAAGATCGTCTAAGTGAAAGTTGGTATCCGCTTTTCCTTTTGGGTTTGATTTGCTATTATCGGCTGGTTGTTTAGTGTTTTTTTGCCTTTTTGAGGATATATCTTTTATTGGAGATAGTATTTCAGTAGCCTTAGCTTTAGACTGTTGTGTTTTCATGTTTACCGTAGCATCAGCCATGATCCAGAAGCGATGATTTTTGTGCTCTAGTAGTGGTTTCACGGGCCCCTTAGATGCACGTGGCGAGGGTCTCCAGGCACAAATATAGAGTTAAGTTACTTCTTTTGTTAAAAGTAAGTCATTCGCCCTCCAGATTTGAAGAAAAGCAGATCAAAGCGATTGAGCTCTCTTCTTATGTATAGTATTTAGCTTTTTAACCGCGTTAACTTTGTAACGTTTAAAGGAGTAGTAGGAGCTCTAAGGATAGAGTACAAGCTAGTCGACCACCATCTTGGAATGCTCATTTATGTGTGTTTTTTGCCGGTGCTGGTGTAATGGGTCTATGTAAGACTGGTGGTGTGATGCAAGTATTTCCCTTCTCCTCTTGACTGTCTGATCCAGTCTTGGGTTGAGAGAGCTTAGCCTCTAGTTTGGCTGTATAACTGCATCTCTCGCATGTATTAATGTTTGGTGGTAGGAGGAGGGGGTTGTCTGTGTACATGAGGCAGTTGTAACATTGCCTCAAAATGCCCAGATTCACCAGTTGGACTGGAGAGTACACCTGAAACTGCCCTTTGGACATGCCTGGATAGGTACAGTGAACTGTTTTACTGGATGGCTGGTAAGGTTGAATAGAGAGCCTTGTCCTTCTGTACAGTACAGGAGGGTCTTGTGCTAGGGTTTATAAAGTGCTTGCTATAAGTTTTGAGCAAGTGCCGGGCTGTGAAATGAATGGCTTGAATGCTTAAGTTGAAAGTTTGTCTAGTTCCAAGGGAAAAATTGAACAGGAGACTTTGTGGAGCCAGGAATAGTTTTACCCTAGCTAACCGGTGCTGCCCGGAGTGCAAAACCAGGCAAATATGGTATTTATAGCAGGGAAATGAAAGAGAGAGAAATTAGCCCAAAATGGCCAATAAACTACTAATTTCTGGGCTGAAACTACTCCTCCAGGGACAGATAGGCTGCTCAAAGCTCCCCTCTCTCACAGGTGAACAGTGAAACTTCCTTCTATCCATGTAAGTTACGGGCAAACACAGAGATTTGTAACACAGCCCTGAATTCAGCACTAACCTGAAAACTGGACTATACTAGCTTAGAAAGGTGGGAAACAAGTGTATGTGTGTGTATATATATATATATATATATATATATATATATATATATATATATATAATTTATTTAATTTTTTTTTCAGAAAATAAAGCAAATACGCTCAAAAAAAACAGTTTAATAGCACATAAAAGGATACTTATTGTTGTATATCGCAGATCAGAGTCGTAGTCAATAGCCCCCAGTAATAAAGTAAGAAGAAACACAAATACAGTAAAAGCAGATGAATAAAGTGCTATATATATATATATATATATATATATATATATATATATATATATATATAAAAAACAATAGAAAATGAACAAACTGATTTAAACAAGTTACCAAATCAACCAGAAAAAAAGCTCAAAAGTGAGCCCTGTTCCAGCAGTCTTCAATCAGACAAGTTCTAACTGCACACCCCTGCTTACTCGGGTGCAGGGGAACCTTCTTCAAAAAAAGATGGCCTTGATCAGTGCTCAAGTTATACAAACAAAGCTAGATTCAGCAGGCCTGAATCTGGTCTATGCTACAGCAACAAGGCACACCAGTTTCAGAAAGAAACAGTTCAAATAGGCATTCACAATAAGCCTGTAACCAGAAATGCCCAGCTCAGAAGGGCAGAATCCAGCCTTTCCTCCCACAAGAGTGCAGACCACAAACCTTCTTAATGTAGAATAACTGGCCTGAAGCCCAAGTGCTTAAGCCAGAACTAATACACTTTTAGAATAGCAGACACTGGGCCTTCAATCAGCAATTCCCAGCTTAAAAGGATGTAAGCTACCTGTCCTGCCACGACAGTGCAGACCACAAACCTTAATGTAAAACAGCCTGTATGAAGCCTAACTGCTTAAACCAAAAGACTTAGAATAACAGTTACAATTTAATCAGGCTACGACCAAGCAGTAATAAATGCAGCAGAATAAATAAAATCGAGTACTTTTAAGAAAAGCAAAATAAAGTAGGAGGAAACACAAATGCAGTAAAAGCAAATGAATAAAGTGCAAACAATTTTTTTTAAGTGCAAGAATAGAGGAAGGAAGAACCTAAGTGGTCTGGCCTTCTCAAATCTTTTCTCTGTATTAAATAGAGTGAACACTAGACACAGAATATGATCTAACTGTACTCAGATAAGTGAGCAAATGAGATGGACCCAGGAGGAGTGTTCTAATACAGACGTACAAGAGGGGCGGGTAATTCCAGATCCACCAACACTAATACCAACACAAGAACAGGGAGGAAGGGTGGGGAAGTAACTTCAGAGAGACACACAGCACACTGTTCAGAAACACACAATTAAGAAACAGAAAAAATGAAAATACAGTACTTTTAAAACTGCAAGTTTGTACTTAACAGAAAACTAAAATACAATACTGCAAGTTTCACTTAGCTTCAGCTTCTAATGCAGATGTTTGTAGCCAAGCAAGTCTCTCAGGAGTTGAGCATAAAATGATTTCTCAAACTTTGTGGCTAGCACTTAAAGCACAGAGGAATCCCTCTAGGCTATTAAATATCAGATAACAAAGAAGTGATACCAACACCCCTCTTATAGCAAAATAACTGCAGAGAGACACACAGCACATTGTTCAGAAACACATAATTAGGAAACAGAAAAAAATGAAAATACAGTACTTTTAAAACTGCAAGTTTGTACTTAACAGAAGACTAAAATTCACTACTGCAAGTTTCACTTAGCTTCAGCTTGTAATGCAGATGTTTGTAGCCTAGCAAGTCTCTCAGGAGTTGAGCATAAAATGATTTCTCAAACTTTGTGGCTAGCACTTAAAGTACAGAGGAATCCCTCTAGGCTATTAAATATCAGATAACAAAGAAGTGATACCAACACCCCCTCTTATAGCAAAATAACTGCAGAGAGACACACAGCACACTGTTCAGAAACACATAATTAGGAAACAGAAAAAAATGAAAATACAATACTTTTAAAACTGCAAGTTTGTACTTAACAAAAGACTAAAATTCACTACTGCAAGTTTCACTTAGCTTCAGCTTGTAATGCAGATGTTTGTAGCCAAGCAAGTCTCTCAGGAGTTGAGCATAAATTATGGAAGCTACATCTTTTTATTATATTTTCTAGACAACAAACCTCCACAAAACAAAAATGTAGTTAGAGACCTAGGTACTTGGGTTGACAGTCCCCACTCTTTTGACCAATATTTAACAATGTTTGTCAGAAAATCCTTTTTTTTAGTTTAGCTAATTGCCAAATGACTATTATCAAGGTTTAAAGACATAAGTGCTCCCTTATAACCAGCACTGATCAGGCCAATGATTAAGTACAATGCCCCCTTTGGGAAGTATCTCACTAAACATAATTGGACAGGCACCAAAGGCTTCTAAAAAAACACCACAGATCTAAAGTCTCCAAGATACCAAGATCATCTGGAAGCTACATCTTTTTATTCAGTGTCTTACAGACTTTTGAAGGGAGATCTCTGTTTGCTTACCGCATCATTAGATAGCCAGTTGTCTTAGACCTACTTTTTTTCACAGGTCCAATATCTCCACCAATACTAGCACCGTGGACTTAAATTTGCACAAACAGATAAATGCAACATATCGGAGGGACAGCTTTATAACCCAGCACCTCTCAAAAACCTCTGGAATAAACTTCACCTGCATATTAAGCAGTGTGACTCACTATCTACATCTAAACATAAACTAGCTGACTAGATGGGTATCCACAAATTTATTCCAAGATTGACTGGCATAGACGCTCCTGCCCTGAGGGAGGGCACTGACAAGGAAAGAATGGTCATGAGTCATGAGACTAAGAAGCCTTGGAATATCTACAGCTCAATGAATCTACAATATAACAAATCAGAAGCGATAGGCAATGGAACTCATTGTATAGTTTGCATTTTTTGATAAATGCTGTGATTAACATTCTACTCACAAATGCAGAAATTAAATGTGTTTAATGGTGTAATTCCTTTAGGTTTAAATCTTTCACAGTCTTTAGCTTTTTGGTAATACAGCTTGAGAAAAAAATATAGTAATCTTTATGGAAATCCACCTTTTTAATATATCCTGTGACAGCTCCCCTGCACTAACTAGGACTTCATTCTGTCATGCTGTTGGTTTCTGATGTTTTAGTATTTATTTTCATATTATTCCTTTGTAACTAAGACCCATGAAGCAACACTCTTGATTTCATGTCTAATATAGGAACACTAAATATGTTAAGGAAGCTCTTTGCACTCAGAAAGTTATTAAGTAGGTGCTGTAGAAATCAAACATATCTTTTTCATTCTTATCCAGTATGTCAGTGGAGGCCCCACCTTATAGCACCAGATACAGTTGTAATTCATGTACTGCTTCCTACTTATCGAAAGAGAAATTTTCATCCCATCCATATTTCTTAATGCTTCTATAATTTTCATGCATTATTCTGCAGTATGTCATACTGAACTAAAGTAATGATGCACATTAACATGTTTTTGAATGTTTCACAAACTACACATACATGAATAAAAACAGAACACTGAAATCCTCATGGGTGATAACACTTACAGAACAATTCAGAAACAGTTAATAATAGGAAATACAAAGACTGACCTGCAATCTCTAGACACTATTTAAAGCCTGTTATATAATGGTCAGCTTTGCTAGTTTTGTCTGCATTTAATGCTCAGTCTTTTTGTCATTCACTAACTTGAGAGAGCGCATTACATCCTAAGAAATTGCACTGAACCACATTTGCTGCATGAATGCAGCTCGCGTGCTGGTACTGAGCATTTTTGTCTTTATATCACCGTTTTTATGAATGTGGGTTTGTAGTGGTCCCAATGATAGGTTCTTCTTTTCTAATTTGTCTTCTTGTTGTGCATCGCCTCAATTTCAGTAATGCTACTTCCTTCTTGAAGTCTTTCTCCTACTTAATTAAGCAGACCTCCCAGAGTGAGTAAGTAAGACATTACCATACCCTGATTAGATTTAATTCTCCTACATGCTTGCCTAACCACGCATGGATAAGTATGTGTGATCATGTTTATACTTCTGCTCTGACTGTCACAACTTACAACAGCCACCATACTGAGGATGGACCTTCCTATTGTAGTTACATGATTACTCTGCATTTAGAAACCTCAAATATACTATTTTCCATATTTCACGCAAGACATTCATTTAGTGATTTGCTCACAACTATACGATTTGCAAGTTGGGGCTGTGATAAATTCAAGTGTAGAGGATACAGCCTGTTCACAAATAATTACAGTAAGTTAATATGCACTGATATAAATAAATGATAATTTCCAGCTAGTGGCCAGAACTAGTTTCCAAATTCCATTTCCTTGCCATATTATGCATTATATTCCTTGCTGGTAATCAGTTTGTTGTTGTCTATACACAAGACTATTTAGCAGACTGAATGTTGTCAAGCTCCTTACAGCTAGCTTGCATTGCTGGGGTTCAATATTCTACTTAGTGGAATGTTTACTTCACAATCTAACTGGTGTGAGTTCTAGACCTGTAGTGCACATGTACCATATCCATGCATATTAAACAGATGTGAGTATGGCAGTTGGTACAGAGGATTAAGGTTGCGTGCTGTGGTTCCTGTAGTATAGGGTTTGATTCCTTGAGTCTTTTCTTGCTGCTGTGAGAGCTTTGAGCAAGTCACTTAACAAGACATTGCCTGGGCATAACTGGGAATTTGGGCTAGACTCCCCTGATCAGCAAGTATAGTAAATACCTATGAGTCACTAATTTTATTACACAGTGTACTTTTCAAATGTTTCAGCTTTCTCTTTCCTAGGAATGAAGTACTACATTTATAATGTGCACCATTTATTTATTTATTAACTTTCTCCATTTGTCTATTCTTTTATCTGATTATTTAAAAATATTCTAACCAGAAAGGGATGCTGTACACATTTATGTAAAGAAGATCACAAAACTACAAATAGTAGTCCACAAAAAAGACAAAACCTGACAGCCAAAAAAGAGGCATAGAGATGACAATGTGGTCTGTTGAGGATAAGGAAGAAATTATGCATTGCTACTATTCAGCCCAGAATCACAATAATGTGGCAAGACTGTTGTACTGGGGATTGTGCAAACATTGCAATATAGAAGAAGGCGAGCAACACTGGAAATATGAACCACAAAGCATTATACAGAAGGATGACGTTTATATAATATGGGATCACCCATTACCAGCAGTTCAAAAAATAGATGCAAGAAAACCAGATATAGTAGCCCATGAAAAGACAAAAAAGCAGTATTGACCATTGAAATGGCTACACCCGGTGATTACAATGTCTTATGTACTGAGAGAGACAGTCATAAAATACCAGGATTTGCAAGCAGAAGCTAGAGTAGGGTGGAAAAAAAATACCCAGGCAATTCCAATAGTAGCATGAGCAACAAGTTTAATAAAAAAAATTTACGATTATACTTAAATATGCTACCAGTACATGTACTCCTGTATGAATTATAGGAGGAGGCAAGTTTGGGCTAACATCAAAGACTGAAACAATACTAATTTATCTGTTTTGAAATAATACTAATTTCATGAACTCTACTCATATCCTGACATAAGAATGGGGTCCATTCCAAACTGGGTATTAGAAACCCGCACCACTTGGAAAAATTAAACTGAAATCAGGTATAAAATGACTGAATACCGGAGCTGACAGGGAGATAATATGTTTCCCAATCACTTCATTGAGTACATGAATATTGAATGCTTGCATCGTAGAATATTCACATACTCAAAGTTTGTGAATTTTTTTGCAATATAGTGAAGATCGGGATTTTTGCCCTTTCCTCACTGTAGTGCGGTCTCGGAGCAGGAATATATATTTAGCAGGGGGTGTGGGGGCACAGCCCCCCACAATAACTTCTTCGAGTATGTGAATATTCGACAATGTAAGCGTTCGATATTTACGTACTCTATGAAGTGATATAGACCTGATAATATGGATACAAAATGTTGCTAATCAAAGAGCTTATCACAATGATGGAGGAAGAGTTTACCTACAAAAATGGTCATGCATCAAGAGCTTCTTCTTCTATGAGAGATGACGGTATTCCAAAGTTTAGGACAACACATCTAAAAGCAACAGGAATAAGATATAGTTGAGTGTGAAGACATGTTAAGAAAGTTACTGTCAAAACATAGATGTGGAAATTAAGCAAGGATAAGTGGAAAAAATCATACTGGCATGGGCAACTAAGCCATTCACACTGTCCTTATCCATACCCAGGGAAAGAGAGGCAAGGATGTGAAGGAAGAACCATTCACATTGTCCTTATCCATAACCAGGGAAGGAGAGGCAAGGATGTGAAGGAAGAGCCATTCACACTGTCCTTATCCATACCCAGGGAAAGACAGGCAGTGATGTGAAGGTAGGGCCAGTCACACTGTCCTGATCCATATCCAGGGAAAGAGAGACAAGGATGTGAAGGAAAGGCCATTCATACTGTCCTGATCCATACCCAGGGAAAGACAGGCAATGATGTGAAGGAAGGGCTTGAACTGTTCATAGGATCATAGGAAGTTAACAGGCTAATGGCCCTAGGGCACTTGGAAGCCCAAGTTCTACCCTTATTTCCATGATCAGCACCTAATGCCCCTGTTCAAGAGACACGCAGGTGGAACCCCTAGGGTGAATTTAGAGTTACCCATCCAATCGTACAGATTGTGTTTAAAGGGGGCCAATGAGGTGCTCTGTCTGACAAGAAGTGGGAGACTGTTCCAAAGGTGTGGTAACATCTGGGAGACAAATCTGTCCCTCCAGCATGTTCTATTAATGTCACATACCAGGTTAAGGTCTTCAGAGAGAGTAACCTGTCTACCATTTGACTTGGGGATATGTAGCATTTCCAATAAAGCAGGGTCAGAGATTGCCTTATATGCAAGGCAGAGATCACCTCTGAGTAGTCTGTATGAAGCAGAATAAAGTGATAGTGATTTCAGATGATCCTCATAAGACAGATGCTGAAGACCTTGACTTTTCCTTGTGAGGAACCTTTGTGGTCTTCCCAATTGCTGCAAGTGCTTGGAAAAGTACATACCAAAAAGGGGCGTTGTACTCAATTATTGGCCTGATGAGGGAAGAGTATAGGGAGGTTAAAACTTCTTTTTTAATGGAGACACTGCCCTTACTTATGAGATGAGCAATACAGAATGGCCTTCTTACCACTGTGGAGATATGTTGATCAAAGGTAAGGTTGCCATCAACCTGTCTGCCCAGGTCTCTCAGCACTGAGTGTGTACTTAGGGTGTTGCTATTGATGTGGTAGTTAGCAGGAACATCGCTCTTAATGAAAGGGATGGTAATATATTTTTTTGCATTGTGTTTAAGGCCATGACTTTTGCCCCAATCATTTGTTTGTCTAAGACCCTCTTGTAGGATGTTGACATCATTTGGAGATTCTACAACCGCTCCCAGTTTTGCATTTATCAGAAAATTTTGTCAGCCAGAGACCTTTAGTTTTTGCCTGTACTTCAGAGAAATACATTCTGAACAGCAGAGGGGCCAGGACTGACCCCTGTGGAAGACCACTGATTACAGGTCTGCTGTTGGAAGTGGATTCCCCATTTTGACTATATGTGTTCTACTGGTGAGCCATCTAATGATATAAGGGTTGATACCTAGCTGGATGAGTTTGGCAATGATACCCGAGTAGGAGATAGTGTCAAAAGCCTTGGCTAAGTCTAGGTAGGCTGTATGCACAAATTTCCCCTCATTTATGGCCTTGGTGACTGTCTTGAAGTCCACCAGGTTTAATAGGCATGATCTCCCTTTGACAAATCCAAACTGAGTAGGGTCAGGTGTTTGGAGATTATCTATATCTTTGTTGATAAGATCCATGATGATTTGCTCCATGGCCTTGCAGATAAGGCTTGTCAGGCTAATAAGTCTGTAGTTCCCGGTGTCAGTGGAAGCACCACCTTTGTGCAAGGGAATAACGGTGGCCATTTTGCATTCAGCTGGGATGAAGCCGGAGCTTAAACTATGATTGAAAGAGTACAGAATGGTGTTGCTAATTCTTGTTGGAGCCCATGTAGGATGCAACCTATGATGCTATCAGGTCCCATAGATGCTGTATTTTTGGCCTTAGAGAGGGCATTTACGACCTGCTGTTTAGAGATACAAGGTAGGGGACAGGTGGTAGGGATGTCATGGGGTATGTGTGGCAGGGACAGGAGGCTGAAGTTCACACAGAACCTGTCAGGCTGTCATGCATTTTCAAGTATTACATACATCCTAGTCTTAGATTAAACCTTCAATTGATATTCTAGGGAGTACAGCATGCTGGAGAAATTTTGTTGTTGGAGCAGAGGCAGTGGGCCATGTGTTTTATGTGGCAGAAAATATTTGAATATTTTCCACTGTTGAAGTTTGTGTGACCTCAGAGTGATAACATTTTAGTTGGAGATTGTGGAGGAATAGTCTTTCTATATGAGATCCAGGGAAACATACCTCCCGTAACAGTATACAAAAATATTTGTTGCTTAATAAAACATATCACCTGCCATGTTTCATTTTAGTCATATTCATTCTCTTGGCATTCAGTCAATTTCACCTTTTGGCAGTTAGGTTTTCATTACAGAGCCCTGCAGGTTCTGTTGTTAAAAGAGATAAAAGTCAAGCTAGGGAATAATCTATATTGTAAAAAGCATAAATATTCTCTTTACAGTGACTGCAGTATTTGAATCAGGCAGTTATATCTGTCAGGAATAAATATGAAGTGCAAAAATATAATACATACTTCTCAACAGTTTAACTGCGCAATATAAAACACAGCAGCATTCAGCATGAACACAGCTATGGAATAAAATTCTACCACAGGATTTTTCATCCACCTTTAAACTAAGTAGTTATAATTTATAGTTGGCAAATTAAGTACATTCACCAATAGCCATAATTTATAGTACACAAACTAAGCATAGTCACAAAACGCCATCATTTATGGTGTTCAATATTATCATAAAACTTGTGAAAACTAAAATAAGATCATCAAAATGACAGTTGTCATAACTCAACACTGTAACCTCCAGGCTCTCTCAACAGCTGCTGTGTAATATCCACTGATTTTCTCATTCCCCTAAAGAGGAAAGAACACTTCTACATTCCTTTACATGCTTGTCTGTCAGGATTTCCGCTAGCCACACTGCATTACCTAAAAACTCTGTTCCAGTTCTCATTAGGTATAATGCTGAATTGTCTTCACATGCTGGTCTGTCAGTTGTGTTCTCTAGCAAATAATTTAGTTTAAATAAATGTACTAAACATTATGTTGCTGAATTCAGATCACTGAATATATATATATATATATATATATATATATATATATATTAGCAGTGTCACTACTTTATGATATGAGAAATGAAGGAATATTAGCAACTGTTTAGAATGTTTTAACTTAATATAGCCTACCTTAAAATGCTGTGATCTTGAAGATGATCTATACAATTAAGATAAGGTAGTGGGGTAATCAAAGCTTCCCATATGTGGTCTGAAAGAATACGTTCCCTGTCAGTAAGTGTTGAGTTTTTGTTTTGTGGTATGGATGATTTCTGGTGTGTCAGTTTTATCTAGATGTGTATTGGTGGGCAGAACTTTCATTAACTGAAATTGACCTATCCCAGGCATATGTTTAGGTATGGGGTGCATTTTACAGGGAGCCATATACGAATTTAATCCCAAATAAGAGATATTTTCTTGCAGAAACATGAGCCATGAGTGAATGAACAAAAAGATGCATGTAAAAGAAAACATATGCAGATTAGGTTCTAGATGAACTTAAAGTCATTTTACTGTTAATCAGGAATCTCAGACTCACTCCGTATAGTAATGGAGTGCTAAATAATTTTAAATCTGATGCACTAACACAAGGAGGCATTACTTCTGCTTCATGGACATATCTATTACAATCATGGGCATATCTATTACAATGCGAAGAATATACATACATAGCCATAGAATTAAAAATATTTGCATTCCAGTTTTTCTAAGGTTGAGTGACCTCTGACTTATTATATATGTCTGGAAGCGTGAGGGGGCAAGCAAAGTCTCTACATGGACAGAGCAGAGTGCTTACAGCCCCCCAAAAAAACAGTTTCTTTCCGATGCACTGTTTGATTTTCCATTTATTTGACAGGGTGGGCTCTATGATTCGGACTTTGGTATGAAGGTTCTCATTCACTTCAAGCTGTTTATGGTTACAGAAAGCTCCTGAGTAATGCTCATCAAAGTTATGTGTTTTTAAAGCTGAAATTTATTTCATATGGCATGAACTATAACTGTTTTATAAACTATCTTCTGCTATTGTTTTATAATTAAAGTAGAATCGCACTTTTGATTTTGCAGTCCGCTTCCTCAATAGTCACACTATAAAAATATAGCTGAGTTTGTGTGAATACACTGCAAAAACATGATGGTGATTTATTAAAAAAGCATTCATTACAGAAGAGTGAAATAAGCCAAGGCAGGCAGAGATTCTTGCATTTTGGGCAAAGCTGCCTCAACCAAAATACAAAATGGTGTAGTTTCAATACCTCAACAGGTTGCACACTCACCTTTGGTGCATAAAGCTATGGGTTCTATTCCCACACCGGGTGGTTGGATTTATTTTCCAGTACTGACACTGTACTGCAGCATGAGGGAGGGGCTGCCCTCCTGAGTGTGCTGTCCTTTGGATGAAATTTTAAACCAAAGTCCCATTGACCAAACTGGTAGCAATTCAGGTGGATGCTAAAGTCCTCACTGCACTTATTGAAAAAAATAAAGCAGGTGAAGTTCTCTGGTGCCTTAACCAAAATTTTCCCTAGTCAATATGAATAACACCCCAGATCTCTGCTATTTGGCTAAGTGGGACTAACCCTCCAACAAAGTATAAACAAATTAATAATAATAAATAAACGTACCTCTACCCCTTACTATTATAACTAACTTTCAGGTCCACAAAGCTCAATGCAAGTTATTAATTATGTTAACCTATGTGTGCTGTGTTTAATCATTTTGAATTAATAAACTTCATTTTCAGAAAACTTCCAGAAAAAAGGAGGTTATTACCTCTCTCTCTCTACTCCTCCCTCATTAGACCAATAATTGAGTATAATGCCCTGTTTGGGATGTACCTCTCCAAATATCTGCACCAACTGGAACGGCCACTGAAACACTCAAAAGAAAATCCATGGCCTCCAGTACCTGTCCTCTGCAGACAGGCTCAAATCACTATCACTCTACTCTGTATCGTACAGATTGCTCAGGGGTGCCTTTGTCTCTCTTACAAGGCAATCTCGGACCCTGCCCTACTAGAGATGCTCCATATCTGTAAGTCTAACTCGTCATGCACTACCTGCTCAAAAGGCCTGAATTTAATATGTGACATCAATAAAACCTGCTGGAGAGACTGGTTTGTCTCCCTGAGGCTGCCCCGTTTCTGGAATAGACTTCCCATACACATCAAACAGAGCACCTTGCTGACCCTCTTCAAGTGCAACCTTGATGAGTGGATGGGAAACCACAAATTTGTACCAGGGGTTCCACCTGTGTCTCTCACTGACAGGGACGAGAAGTGCTGACTGAGTTTTCGTTTTGGGGATAAACTCTTGACTAGGCTTGGATGGGGCCCCAGGGCCATTAGCCTAGTAACCTTCTATGATCCTATGAATTAAATGGTCACCAAACATGTGTCTATATGCCTGTTTATGCAGTTAGGCAAATATCTTTTTTTTTTTTTCCCATAGGCTAAGAGATCTGGAGAGGTTTCATGCTTGGCTTAGTCACACAAAATACATTGGTAACATGACAAATGATAGACTGGGTATCAGTCATGGAAGGAATCATTCAGATTACTCACATATTCTATCTGCACATCATGCCAAGACGCAAACATAAATTACCCTAAAACGTTGCAACCTTGGAGCTGGTTATATTCAGTGGCGTGATGGTACAAGTTGTTCCTCCTGTGAGGGAAAGCCAGGGTGAGCCCCCCCCCCCCATTCAGTTTGAGTTTGGAAGCTGCATTACTGCTCATTTTTATAGATGGGATTCTGTGAAATGCTGTCCAGCCAATTTCGTTTCTGTCATCTGTAGGAGAATCCATATAGGTACTAACACAATGGAAATTAAACCTGGAGACAGGAGAAGTACCAAACTCATCCACAGTTCTTCACTTAAAACTAATAGTGAAAAAAGACAAACTGAGAGTAAAAGTTTTTTCTTTACTGGTCACAACAACCCAACAAGAATGCTTCAGCCACAGATTCAGAAGCACAAAGTACATGACTTAAAACATGCATGCATGTATGTATTTATTTAAATTTAATAACAAGGGCAAAGTGCTAATCCCAAATAAGTATATTTCGATTCAGCCAGGGTGCCTAATACCATGCAGAGAAACAAATGATCAATACTAAACATTCATGAGAGTGACTGTTAGGAAAGAGAAGGAACTTACATCTGATATACTGAGGAGAATAATGTATATATTAAGGCTAGTAAGGAACATGGCTTCGTAGATGTGGTAGAATTGGGAAAAAGTGGGCATCAAGACTACTATATATAATCTATAGTGTAAGAACAGTGCGAGCAGGAAAAATGTGGATATAAAGAAATTTCATAAGCAGTAAATCACATGTATATATGATTTATATTTATTATTTTATTTATGTGCACTTGTTTACCAGGAAAGTCCCAGTGGCCCATGCACAATCCCTTTAGAGCAGAAGGCAAGAGAAAAAAGCTTCAGCAATAAAGGGTAAGGACTACAAATTATAGAAATATTAATATACCAACTTTGTCAAATAAATAGAATAATAAATTAACAGTGTTCTAGCTCTCATCCTCTTAGCTCACAAAAATCTGGACAAAGCCCCAAAAATAGGGACACATTTTAAATACTGCTCTTATAAAGTTAGGAAGTTGCTAGAATATAAGGTCTTGTGTTACCATGCATTTTTCTGAGGGATATGAAGTCTGAAACTCATTGTCCATCATTATTTAAAGAATTCAGTCATCACTGATTTTCCACAACAATTCAAAAAATCACAAATCTTACGAACAGACCAAAAATTTGAGGCAAAAATCTGGATATTGTGCGAAAATCTGGACAGTTGAGAGGTATGAGTCTGTGTTTAATCAGAAATACACAGTAATGTGATTAACATAACTGGAAACCAGTAGGCGTAAGGATGTTCGGAGAAGAAGGATAGTATGTCAAACGTGAAAAAACACTGGATAGCAATGAGTTAAGTAGTAGATAGAAATAGCTGTTGGGAGATGAGATTAGATTTTCAGGAGTATTAGTAATGATGTAGCATGGAGTGAGTGATGGGAGATGGTGTGAGATGAATGCAGAAGAGGAGACTGGTATTAAGGGAATAATTAAGAGGTAATTATAAAAAGCCTGGGAGTTTCAAATGGATGCAGTCAGAGGTAGAGTAAGAATGTGATGAAGAGTGGATGCAAACATATATGTAGGTGAAGATGTAAGTGAGTGAGGGTTGAGAGAGTACATTATTTAGAATAATGCTATACTGGGAGAGGGGGTCAGCAACAGAAGCAGAGCCAGGAATTTTCTAGATATTCTTTTAATTGCAGTATAAAATTAATAGTGGATGTTGGTTGAGAATTTCAAATGTTAGACGTGTAGAATGAGTACAAGGAGTCCCCAAAGGAGTTGCGTAATTTGTTAATAATGACAATACTTGTATTCAGGGAATACAAAGTTGTAGAGGGGACTAGAACTGCATTAATTTATTTAAGGATGGACAGTTTTCAGGAAACTTGAGAAAGTTCTGAACAAGTTTTAGTAGACAGAAGATGAGGTTGTCTGGTAATTAAAGCCAGTTTAATTTTTTGAGGGTACATCTGTATATTTACAGATATAAATATATAGATAGATAGACATAGATAAATAAAAAAAAAAAATATATATATATATATATATATATATATATATATATATATATATATATATATATATTACACACACACACATACACACACGTGCAGTAGATTTGTGATTGCTGGTAAATTTCGACAGTGATTACAGTGATCGAATAATGCGACAAACACTGCCACAGTTTGACTATAATACAGTTTTAAGTGCTATCCCCTTTTGTCTGTGATTGTGCAACAGTGCAGCTAGTACATTTAATTTTCCTGGAGTGAAATATATATATATATGTATATATATATATATATATATATATATATATATATATATATATATATATATATATATATATATATATATATTGTAATACATGATATAGACCTCTCAACTGTCCCTATTTTGGAAGAACATTCCTATTTCCGGGCCTAATCGACCTCTGCACATGATGTAACTATTTTTCAAAGTAAGTCCCTATTTTCAGGCTTGATTTACCTCTTCACACAATTTTCGGAATCCTCCTTCCTCACTGAAGCTGTTTAATACACACACAAAAAATACTATATGACCAACATTTTAGTGGCACCAATAATTTAAAGAAAGAGGCCACACATCTTAGTTCTCCCTTTTTCAGAAGCAAAATAAAGGACCTTGTGTGGTAGTATTTTAACATGCAATTCATTAGAGTCTGCAGATTTTACACTGTCTTTTTGTTAATGTAGTTATATTATTCTGTAATTTTTGTCACTCTGTTTTTTAAACATGTTTTGAGAAGTATCCCACATTCCTACTAGAAGCAGGAAGAGTTATATGGAAGGGGGAGACATTTTACAGATGTGCTTTTCCACAGTTCATTCTTGGATTCAAAAGCTGTGCAGAAGCCATTATTTCAAGTTTTACGTTAACAGCAAAATGAGATTAATGATTTCCTAGGTCAGCTTTATTCTGATATTTTAAATAATATATTTTAAATTACGAACAATAATATATTTTAAATTAGTTTAATAAAAAAGCAGTTGCACTGTGTTTTGTTATTACTAACAAAAAATTAACCTGTCTTTTTCACATATCCCTAGAAATGAACAACACTCATATGTTTTTATTTTATTTTTTCCTTTCTAACAAGTGTTATTTACTGAAGAGCCATCTGGAAACAAATAAGTCATATTTCCTTGTGAAGAAAAGACAGAAAATTGATTGAAGTACATACTGAGGATATGTTCTGTACACAATATCGCAGGTATAGTTCTGTTGTCAACTATTAAGTTACTGGTGCATGTGTGAATAAGTGCTCAAACTCCACACCTGTCATTCATATAATCAGGCCAGACCTTTAAAAAATAATGCTGATGGAGAGCAGGCAGTCCCACAAATTAATTCAAGTTCACTTAGTCTTTTGTGTGCAATGACATTAATAAACAGTTATGTGATACCAGCTTGCCCATACAATAATAAAATGTGAAAATATTCAGTAGTAATTTGTGACACGTATTACTGACAACAGATGAACAGACTCCCCTTAGCAAAAGCTCACATACATACTTCTCAACCTCTTGGAGCAAAAAATTTTGACAAAGCCTATAATGATGGGGGAACAAATAGGGACAGACTGCTCTTACAAACTTAGAAAGTTGATAGAATAACAGGTTTTGCAATAGCATGAATTTTCTGAAGTCTTAAACTCTAATGTTTGTCATTATTTCATGACTCCAATCCTCACCTATTTACCAGAAAGGGACAGATATTAGGGGGAACACACCAAAAATATGAAGCAGAAATCTGGACATTCTGCGAAAATCTGTGCAGTTGAGAGGTATGCTCACATACTTGAACAAAACTTTGGTATTGACATAAATGGACTGCAAACAGATAATGTGAAAAAAGTTTAAGGCAGTTCTAACTACTGACAAGATAAAAATGAAGGGGTGATGTAACCCATTATGTAGGAATCCTCTCTGATATGCCCAAACAGTTTGTAAAATGATCACAGAGAATCACAGAACTAGACAGAGAAAATAGATAGCTTAATCCTTTTAGTCTGTGAATTTAATGTGAGCAAGAATTGCCTGCTACAGTGTTTTGCCTTTTTTATTTAGATGTGTGGATCCTTATATATATTCCATGCCTTCTTGAAAACACCCAATGACTTAGTTTTAAAGGCATCTATAGGAAACCTTTTCTAACAATGTAGCCATCACTGACTACATAAGCACTACTTATATCCTTCCTATATTGCCATATTCTCCCTGTCATACTGGGTCATGCTTTATTTTGAGACAGTTTTAATCAAACCTCCCACTGAAGTGACCTTTAATTAAGCTTTGAAGAACATAAGTCTCTGGCATGCTCTCCCTCTCTCCCTGTGTTCATTTAATCAATACATAAATGTCTATGCATGCTTTCAGCTGTATATCATGTAGTACATTAGTTCATTTCTATCTGTGTGATCAATTACTAGTCTTTGAATTTCTGTTTGATGAATGCAGGTTTAATGGTGCCATCTAATAATGGTGCATGGCTGTGTTATAAATGTAAACTATTTTTTGTTTCATTGAATAACTGCCTGCATTACATTCAACAATTGTCTAACTGCATGAGACGTACTTAGGTTTATACATACAAATGCCAAGCTTACAACATACTAGCCTACAAGAAGCTTGTTTTACACACACATAAATTAACACACACAGACATACATACATACAGTACGCACAGACACACATGCACATATGTGCATATGAGAGTAGTCATGTTGACTAAATCACACTTCATTGAAAAACAAATCCATCCACTCATCCATCCCAACCTTTTTTTCCATTTTTGCACATGGGGTTGGAATGTCACATCAATATGTATAATCATCTAAATAAATGTAAAATTACACTGAAAACCCATTTCATAGATTCATGTCTCCCACACCCCTTAGGGACATTGACCCCCACAACCTATTTATGTAAATATACTAACCACACAGTTGAACAACAGTGAAGGAAAGAGAGAGGACATACACAATGAATCACACTGCTGATATACAAGCACATCTGGTATTAAACTTCATTACAGAACACATACCTTAAAAATGTTTGTTTTTTTTTGCTGGGGAGTAAGTCCCCCACACTCATCTTACTTAAATAAAACAACACCAAAGTTGCAGAACAGTTCAGAAAGGAGAAAAAACACAAAGTGAATCACAGTTTTTTATTTTACAATTTTCAATCAATTAAGATTCAGCCAAAACAACCACTACTGTACATATATGTATGTTTACATATATCTATATCTGTAAAAAAAAAATATATATATATATATATATATATATATATATATATATATATATATATATATATATATATACAAACAGATATATAAACACACATGTATATAGATAGATACAGAGAGGTATATATGGGGTGCATAAAAATTCAAGAAATCAACTTCTTGAAGTGAAAAAAAGTTGGTACAGCTCGACTGACAATCAGCTGATTGCATGTAATTTTTTTTCAGCCAGAGATCACAGTACAGTGGGGATGTTCCTGGGAGGGAAGTGCAAGCAACTGTTCCCTTTTTTGCTGAGAAGGAATTATAACCTATTCTTATTCCCCCACCCCCCCACACATGCATTTGTCAGTACGTCTGAGGTGTATTTTCCTCTGTGGACCACACCTCTATTCAGGGATTTTTCCAATGGATGCCCCCCCCCCCCCGGATAGGCACACCCATCTTTCCCTGCTACCATCTAAGAAACGCAAGCTGCTAATTGAATCCGGGTCAGCTGGGCTGCACTTACGGTTTTAGCCCTCTCCCTGATAGACAGGGGTCCAGGGAAGTAAATATTGTGGGAAGAAATATCCAGGGAATTGTTATGGCTAGGCTTATATAGGCCCTAGGGCCAATAGCCTAGTACCAACCTATGAACCTATGCCACAGAGAAGGTTTTTGTAGTGTTTGCTTCTCAGTAGTACGATTAGGAGTCCTTTGAGTTTGGTTGTTGTATCAATGAGATGTAGCAGGCTAGCTGTAACTACATATTGAAGAAATTTCCTGTCAAGTTGCTCTTATTTTGAGATGAATTGGTTCATGGTTCATGGTATCATCATCAAGACCTGAGTATTCCTAAAGGCACAGACCTAGAAACAGGCAGTACTGTGGAAACTACAGGGGAGCAGATCCATTTAGATGATGCTGCGTTAATCAAGAATTCTGAGAATCAATGTGTTTGACTCAGAATAATGCAATTCAATGGTCAGTGCACAATAACTCAAAGTACTTCATGTTGCTGTCAAATGTTTCTTAAGAATGTGGCTGTCTTATTTATAGTTTTCTCACTATAAATCTGAAGTACACTGCATGCTTTTTAAATATATTTGAGGATGTTCTATGATACTTTTAGTTGGTAGTACAGACTTTTGTTTTAGTTAGGTTAGTGTCAATCAATCAATCTATCTATGATCAAATTTGTAGGTAAGTATGCCCCCTGGAAGATATGCAGGATTTTTTGGAATTGTTCAATTTACCAATTTCCATAATGTAGCCTTACAAATTTAACACCAGCCTCCTTAATCAGTGCATGTTACATGCTACAAGGCAAACTACCTTTCTAATACTGAAAGAAAAAACTTTGCAGAAAAATTCCATTAAGAAATTCTTTAGCTTAATAAAACAAAAGCAGGCACGCAAGCCATTATTTAATTTACTTATATTTTGCTAAGAGAGGTGTGTGTGTGTGTGTGTGTGTGTGTCAGAGACTATATGCACATGAACTTTTTCTTGTATGCACTGTGTAGTTTTTTTTTACAACGTGTGTATGGACTTTAGCTACAATGTTGTATTTGTGTGTTTGTGTATAATGAGTTTTGTTTAAACTGTAGCTGTAATTGTGATGTCCAGCTTATATTCTACCGGACTGCCACAAATTAAATGTGACATCTGTCCAATATCCCACAGAACTGCCAACAATAATGTCACATCCCCCACTTTAAACCCAGGTTAATAATTAAGGAGCCTCAATCCTCACCAATGACTCCAGTGTGGCAGCGTCACAGAAAATACCAGAGCACAGAGCACACAAGAGTAAAATTCCACAATTTCCCTTAAGAACACAACAGGAACACACTTTATTTTCCTGGGACTGGACTATATATCCACCCGTGTCCCTTCCCCAATACAAATGATAACACTGCCACCAGAGTCAGCCAGGTCTACACACCCTTCAAAGGGTAATCAGTAACTATCAGGATAAATTCTTTATTGTAATCTGGGCTGGCTAACACAGGGGGCCCTCCTAAAATCTCTAAGTGTTTGGAATGCCTGTTCACAATCTGTGGTCCACATTACTTTTCCAGTTTATTCTTCCTAGTTGAGTCAGTAAGGGCTGCAGCTTTGATACTGTAATTGGGCACACATTTCCTAGAGTACACCACTGTCCATAGAAATGCTCTCACTTGTTTCTTAGTAACAGCAACTGACCACTCTTGCATAGCTTCCACCTTGAGAGGTTCTGGCCTAATTTTACCACTTTCCACTCTGTGTCCTAAGTATGTGACCTATGCCATACCCACTTGACACTAACTGGGTTTAATGGTTAATCCTGCCCTACTTAATCTATCCAAAACCTCCCTCACATGTTGGTCTGGAAATGCCCGTAGCATAGTCTTCAATGTAGAGTTAACCTCTCCACAAGACCAGTAATCTGGGGATGGTAGGGGATGTTCTTTAGATGTTTCACCTCAAAAAAATTCCACAGACAAGTCATCAGGTCTGACATGAAGGCGGCACCTCAGTCAGTCAGTATTTCCCATGGAAAACTTACTCTGCTGAATATTCCTAACAAAGCATTTGCCACTTTAGAACTTGGAGTACTCAGGGGTCCCACAATATTCAGAGCCACTCTCTGAAATGGCTCTTTGAAAACAGGCAAAGGCATTAATGGAGCCTTAGCCTTGTGTGCTGCTTTACTAACTTTTTGGCACTGTTCACAAGTCCTAGAATATTCTACTACATCCCACACAATCCTGGGTCATATAGACATTTTGCTTAATACGTCTCTTAGTACGTCTTATGCCCATATGACCTGAGAAACAAATGTCATGTGCTATGACTAAAAGTGGCAGACGGTAAGCTGTAGGCACTACTAACTGCCATATTACTTCATCTTCTAGCCCACCCCAAGAGTCCACTCTCTATTCAACAAACCTATGTTCCAATAGACAGATTTGCCTCTTACTTGAGCCTCAGTTGCCTCCTTAACCATCTCCCTCAAGCTTTGTAACACAGGATTCGTAAGTTGAGACTGTCTCAACTCTACCTTCGTGGCCTTCCCCAGCTCCCATTCCACAGGAAGCCTAGTCACTTTTGACAACTGCACCTCGCTATCATTCTGAGTACTGCCACTCATGTCCATCCTCGCAGTCAGTGTCCAAGGGAACATCAGTACCCACCAAGCAGCTGTGGCTCACATTCAGACTTGCTGCTACCAGATAGTACCTTCTCTGAAACAGCCACCACTCCAGTCCCAGCTTCAGGTATGAGATATTTCTGGGTCTCTCCCAGACTATCGGACCTACTTGCCTTTCTCCAAGCCTGACTGCATGTCACTGCATGTGCACAAGGTACAGCATCATCAAGGTCATTCCCTATCAGGACATCTGCAGGAACATCCTCAAACACACCTACTTGCTTGCTTCCTCTTTCACCCTCCCAGTCCCTAACCAAAGGTATTTGGAACAGCATCCTTCCCAACATTCTAACTGGAGTGGACTGCCCAAGCAAGTACTGCTCTTCCCTAACCACTTCAGGCCTCATAATGGTTACATCAGAAGAGGTGTCCCTCGTAGCAGTACCTGTTTATCATCTACTGGATATACAATTTGTGATAATTTGGCACTCCATTTTTTTCTAAATAACTTACCACTGGCAGTTTGTTATCCTGTCTTACTGGCTCCTTCACCTTCTGTTTCTCACCTTGCCTGGATGGACATTTGGCTGCTGTGTGTCCTTTCTGGTTACACTTGAAACAGATAATCCCTAACTGTGCACTTGGATTAGTAGTTTCCCATGTTACTGGTGTACTCTGAGTGGTTTAAACTGCCCCCATGGGTTCCCTTATGTCCATGTGCAGCACTGGGTATCCCTTTCTTATACAGTGCTGCTCTACTTGCCAAGTAGAGATCCTCTTTTCTCCCCAACTCCACTGCAGAATCACACTCATGGTCTGCTAACCAGACTCTGTCGTCATCAGGCAAAGTACTAAGGACTTGTTCCCTCAGCAAAAGGTCTGCCAGTCCCTCAAAAGTGGTGACCCTGACACCCACTCACCCATCTGTGAAAGTAAGTACTTAAGTCAGCAATATAATCATGTGCACTTGCATCTATGTTCATGAATTTTTTTCTATATGCCTCAGGTGTAAGTTTGAAACAGCCAATCAAGCAACACTTCACTTTGTCAAAATTCAAACAATCTACATCATTTAGCTTTGCTATAGTCTGAACAGTTTTACCATGGGCTAAAGGCGTCAGGAGCTAAACTCAGAACTCACTGCCAGTGTCATATTATCTACATACCCTCTGAAAGATATGAATAAAACTGTCAGTCATCCCCATCCCTGTACTGAGGAAAACGTTTACTGACCTTTACAGCTTCTGGGGTCCAGTTATTCCCTTCCCCATTACCTCCATGACTTGTCTCTAAGGATTTGAAGCTCCATTTCATGCCAGCACTTTTTGTTGTCCTCAGCTTCTAAACATCTCAGTCTCTTTTTGGTCTCCAAACATTGGGCTTCCAGGAACAGTCTCTCTGCTGATTCCAGTTCAAGACATTTGGCCTCCGGTTCATATTGAATCTGTTTCTCCTCTTATTCTAGTTCAAGATGTTTGGTTTTCAATTTATGTTGACAGTGTTTCTCCTCAGCCTCCAGGCATAGTCTCTCTAACTCCAGATGGATTCTCAGGTTCTCTGAAAAAAAGGTAGACCGTCCCATCCCAGGAGGCTGCACATCACCAACACCAAACTGGATATCCTCCAAATGGCTGGTCTGAACTGTGGCTGCAACCAAGGCTGAAATCATTAATTCCTTGCACCAATTATCTGGCTTCACACTCCTTAGCCAACTGGATCTTTGTCAGCTTGCTAAAATCTTCCACTGACATTGTTGCTTTCTATCCCTGACTATCTAACTAAGAAAATAAATAAATTTGTGGTGGATTGAAATTCTGAATTTTTACCTTGTGGCTGTTAAGAGTGCACACCTTAATGACAACTACCCACAGGCTAGTGGAATCTAAAAATCCCACTAAGCTACCCACCAAATAAATGTGATGTCTGGCTAATATCCCACTGGGCTACCACCAATCAAATGTGATATCCAGCAAATATCCCACTGGACTGCCGACAATAATGTGATGTCCCCCACTTAAAACCCGGGTCAGTAATTAAGGACCCTCAAACCTCACCACTGACTCCACTGTGGGAGCATCATGGAAAACACCAGAGCACAGAGCACACCAGATTAAAATTCCACAATTTCCCTTAAGAGTACAAAGGGGAAGACACTCTATTTTCCTGGGACTGGACTATATACCTCTGTCCATCCCAAATATAATCTCTTATTATGCCTTCAGAGCCATGTGTTTCAGTTTAAGACCTCTGACTCACTCACACTCAAAATAAATTTAAATCTCATACACTCAAACACTGATGGGAAGCCTGACACAGATTTTCAGCTGTGTCCCCTCCCCAATAATGGCAACACTACCACCAGAGTCAGACAGGTCTACACACCCTTCGAAGGGTGATCAATTATTAAAAATTAAATGTCAAAATAAATGATAGCTATGACCAGAAGCAGCCAGACATTCGAGTTGACCTGGGAAGTATCAAACAGATATAAACACTCTCTAATCTCTAAAGAACACACTGATTGTCCAGCCACAATGTAAAGTAATGAAAACATTTAATAATAAGCAAAATTATTACAAGAATGTTAATCAATAGCTTTCAATAAACATCAGAATTCAATCAACAGAAATATAAAATTTAACTGTAGTATAGAAGTCCATCATCTTAGAAAAACTCTATCTAAATAACTGAACTTTTCTAATCTAACTAGAGAATATTGTCCCTGATCTAGTCTAAAACACAACAGCAAGGCAAAGGCAGGCTTACAGTTCTGGTGAGTCCTTTTTCTTGGGTATCCACTGACTGCAACTCTTCACTAACTGCTCTTCACAAACTGCACAGCTTAACAGTCTCAACTGTCTTGTTTTAAAAATAGCAGTCAGCTGTTTAAAAAAGTTCTTCCTGTCAATCAGCTGTTTAAATAATCATCTAGCAACCATGGACATTCTAATGACATCACCTACTGTTCAGCTGATTCTCTAACGACAGTTTGTATTTAAAATCTCCCTCACAAACATATGCAATTAGAAATGTATCAAAACACTGACAGAGTCTGTAAAAAATTTATATAAGCAAGGAGATACTCAACATTTTAAAAACATATTTACATACTCACAATTAGACATGCTGGCATACAATACAGGTTAATCTGAGAAAATACACAAATCTCCTGCCAGACATGCTAACACAGACAACAGTATTTTCATCTTCTTCACAGTGATCAAGTGACAAAATCAGAGAGGAGTGCTCTTTCTGAACCTTCTGTAGACTGTTTGCCAATAACAATGAAGGGCAATACAACAGGCATAGAAATCCAATAACCATACTCCACTTATAGTAACTATATTAGAACAGCCCATCAGTTTTGGAAAACATCTATTTATGATCCTTCAGCTACAGTTTTGTGCATTTGCACAGGAGAAATATGTTTTTATTACAGACATACAGAAAAGACCCTTCATTCCTGCTTAAGAAGGCTTCCCTGGAAACTAGTAATCCAGAAATTCTTATTTCCAAGATTCAACTTAACAAAGGTAACTATCTATATCATCTGTAATAATCTTCCCCCAGACAATAACACTAACACCCTAGAGGATATCCTTAGTTGGCTTTCCACTACCTGCCCACAAGAAACCATAGTACTTGGTCACTTTAATATCAATATCAACTGGAAAAGCTGTAGCTCTGAACAGCCTTCTACTCATATTAACCTACACGGCTTTACTCAGACCATTACATCCCCCACAAAGAACAATAAATTTAATAACAAAGAAAGCACCCTTGATTGGATTCTCATAAATAGTTATCACCAAACTTACAAAGTAAGGACCCTCCCTGAAGATATAAGTGACCATTCACTCACCTTCTTAATCAGATATAAGAGTTACATTCCAAACCCAACCACCTACAGGACAATAAGAACCAACAAAGAGTTTAACCATGACAGCTTTCAAAATTAACTTAAGGCATGTGATTGGTGACCCCTGAAACAACTACCCATAGAAGAAGCAGTGAAATACTTTAATTCTAAATTCTTAGCCATTCTAGACTACGATGCAGAAATACATACAATTATAAAACCAGCCCCATGGCTCTCTAAATCTACCAAACAAAAAAATCCTCCTTAGAAACAAACTCTGGGCTAATTGGCATACTACAAAAAGCCCTGCAGATCAATTAAAGTTTAGACAGCTAAGAAATAAAACGAAAAAAGCCATACTGTTGGACAAAAGAAACTTTTACTTTCAACTCCAACAAACCCACTAAAACAAACCACAAAAATTCTGGGCAGGCATTAATAAACTCCTACACACAGGCCATTCAGTCACACCCACCCCTTTAGGCTCTGGTCACATTAGTCCCAAGCAAATAGCCAATACCTTTAACACTTTCTTCACAGAGACCATTCAATCTCTAGCCAACTAGCTATCCCCTGACACCTCATCTTCAGCCACCTCCATCTCTAACCCATCCCCATCATTTCACTTTCAACCTGTTCCTACATCCCTTGTCTGCACCCTTATTCAGAAACTTAAACCTACCACCCTCTCTGCAGACCTACCACCTGCAGAATACCTGCAATAAGCTTCAAAAGCCATAGCCTACCCCATATCCATCCTGATTAATAGAACTATTACTGAAGGAACTATTCCAACAACCTGGAAAATTTTGCATATTATCCCCCTGCATAAGGGAGGTAATTCCAATGAATTATCACACTATAGACCTATAGACATATTATCTCCACTGGCAAAAATCATGGAGAAATGCATTCATAAACAACTGTTAAACTACCTATTAGAAAACAACTTACTAGCTAATTGTCAACATGGTTTCAGACCATTTCATAGCACCACCTCTGCTCTTTTTATCCTTCTCTGACTCTATTAATAAAAATTGTAATAATGACACTCTTTCCTCAGCCCTATTTATCAATCTGTCAAAAGGCTTTGATATGGTTAACCACAGCTTATTCATAAACATACTCAAAAACCTGTCACTAGACACACTGGCTATAAAATGGTTCCAATCCTACTTAATCAACAGGCAGCAGGCTGTACTATGGGAGAATAACTTATCTTCCCACCTCCCAATTGCCCTTGGTGTCCCCCTCCCAATTGCCCTTGGTGTCCCTCAAGGCTCCATATTAGGTCCTCTCCTATTTTCTCTTTTTATAAATGACCTACATTCTGTAATACCTCAAGCTACCTGTATCCAATACGCAGATGATTCCACATTAATATGCTCAGCCACTTCTCCATCAGACCTACAGTCCCTAACCCAAAATGTGTTTAATACAGTCGAAAAATGGCTTCTACTCTGATGTCTCATCTTGAACCCCAAAAAAAAACAAAACTGCTACTATTCACTCCCACACGTAGGGGGCCCCCCTCTTAATTTCACTGTTGCATCAAGCAATGATACTATCATATCTCCTGATACTACTATAAAACTACTTTGGGTACTAATAGACAACAACCTTACCTTTGATTCCCATATTAACAGTACTATAAAAACAGTCAACAAAAAACTGGGTTCCCTCTACAGGATCAAACCCTTTCTGATCCCACTAGCCAGGACCACTGTTGCCTGTACCCACCTAATCTCTACCCTTCTTTACACATCCCCTATATATAACAAACTATGGAAAAGTAACTTGAACAATCTCCTACAACAATATTGCCAGATTTGCAACTGGGTCTACCTACAGAACCCATCATTGTAACAGTCTTCAACAACCAGGATGGTTAGAGTTGCCATATCTACTACTATTTAACCAACTAACAGTTGCCCACAAGATCCTGTATCAGCCTACTAACACAACTATACTTATAAACCTTATCACCCCCTATAATAACCTGAAGACCCTACCCTCATCAAATAAACTACTTGTACAAATAAGTAAAACTAACAATTTGGCTGGAGATTCTCTGTTCTCTAATACTGTGGGTAAAACCTGGAACTCCCTTCCCAGTGACCTAACCTCCCTTTCCCTCAGTAACCCTATTTAAAAGCAAACAAACCATACTTGAAATCACAGTGATTATGCCCCTGTGCTAACCCTGACTAACTACCTCACTTATCTCTGGGTACTAATCACCATATCTGTATAAGCTTGTTACTTTTCTATTAACAATAAAGACAGTGTGATTTAACAGTTTAAAAGTGTTGTTAGAGATTTCTTTGTATGGCTAACCATAGCTGATATGTACTAAGATTCTGTAAGCAGAATAGCAAGGAATTGCAACAATCTGTTATGTACCTGCATTTGTAAAATGTCACTTACTGTAAATAATACTGTGATTTGTGGAGCTTTTCTCCCTGGGCCTCTACTGAAAATGGACATATATCCAGTTGGACTAGCCCGGTCAACAAATGAAAAATAAAAATAGAATAAATAATAATGTGTATGCTGCTTTCTTAGTCCATAGATCTGGGAAGTGTAATATCAGTTTTTCCCGCAACAGATGCATGCCCCCCCAGCTGACCATCAGCTGCCCAGCTGCACCATTTTACCTTAAATATTGCCAATTCTGTCCCCTGGGGCTGGGCATGCAGCAGTGTTACGTTGGAAGGGGAAGTGGAGGAGAGTTCTTGGCAGTGTCACATATCCAGGTACTGAATACCATTGGAATATTTGGTGTGCCCTAACTGGTTACGGTGAGTGACATTATGCCCATCACCATATGAAACATCATTTAGCTTCACCACTACCTTAAATACCATAGTTAATGGCACTGTGATTATGGCACCAAACCCACTGCTGAGGATGTGTCTTTATAAAAGGCACAAACATTTCCTACCAAGAATGGATTCGCTGGCAAAGCCACTCCTTTCTAACCAGTCCTCCCTGGCTGCTTCAGCTCTACAACCCAATCTGCTAGTTGAATTTGGGTAGGCTGGGTCATAGTCAGGGCTCCATCCCTTTGTGCTACATATCCAAGGTGTAATAATGAATTCCCACACCACAGAACCTACTATATTGTCATGAAACATGTTCTGAGTCTGTTAAACACTATTTCTCTCCCTCATTATCAAAAAAGTTACTCATGTTGCTTTGTAAAGTTTAGGCTGTGCAAATCACATTACCCATTTGTAGGTTAGTACATTCCCCAGAAAAGCAAAAACAGTGCAAATTTCGTCTTTTTTCCTAGAAGGCAATACCTTCAAAGATTTTATAAACCTTGGCAAGAAAATAAGTTAAAAATTAATTTTGTATGTATATATAGATCTACATGTGTGTGTGTGTGTGTGTGTGTGTGTGTGTGTGTGTGTGTGTGTGTGTGTATATATATATATATATATATATATATATATTTATAAAAATATTCACATACACACATATACACACATATTGTCAGCTATATCTTCAAACATTTTACAATACTCATGAAGAAAATAGGTTAAAACGAATTTTGTGTATATGTAAATATGTATTTCTATGTATGTATGTAGAGACAGAGAGAGAGATAGATTATATATATAGATAACATGAATAAAGCCATGGTCTGAGACTAAATGCTAAAAAATGCAAAATCGTACCCTTTAGTAAATCAGATATCCCTGCAAATTATAATGTTGATGGCACACCCCTAAAAGCAGACCCAGTGGTGATAGATAGTAACCTAAACTTTGACCACCAGGTAGCTGCTGTATCGAGGACATCTTTCTGTGTAGCTCAGCTTATAAGTAAAGGCATGGCATCAAGATTAAAGGGAGAATGGCATTGTACTCAGCCCCTCATCAGACCCATAATCGAGTACAGTGCTCTCTTTTTCATGTAACTAACCAGGCACTTACACCAACAGAGTGGTCCCAGAGGTTTCTCAGTAAAAAAATACAAAGTACAAGACACATGTCTTGTGTAGAGAAACTAAAGGCCCAATCCCTTTACTCCATCTCTTACTGTTTACTGAGAGGTGACTTATGCCTGACCTACAAGGCATTCTCTAATCCAGCCCTGATGAAAATGTTACAAATTTATAAGGAAAATTATACGAGGGTTACGTGTTCCATGGACTTGAACAACATTTATGACACTAAGAGAACTTTCTGGAGAGACAGATTCGTATCCCAAAGGCTACCTCATCTGTGGAATAAACTTCTCATCTTTGTAAAACAAAGCCCATCCCTCACTTCAAAAAAAGAATTTGGATAAATGGATGGGGAACCATAAATTCACTCCCACAGTACTGCCCAGGTCTGTAAAATGACTCAGGGCTCCAACACACAAAGACTCACTATTCTGATACTACCCTATCCCATATTTGGGGAATTAAGATACAATACTGTCATATCCTGGGTATTATTGGCTAGGCTTGTAAAGGCTCTTGTGCCACTAGCCTAGTAATCACCTATGAACACACAGATATTTATACACATAAATCGCAGACCCACACAGACACATATATACATACATATATGTATGGCAACTTTCCCATAATACCTACATTACCTTTTTTGTGTTATACTCCCTCTTTTCTACTATTACTGTTATACCTTCTTACAAATGGCTGAAGGTAATGCCGACATTTGTAAAGACAACATGTTAATTGTCTGTAGCAACGATTGTAGGTACACAGCAAGGCTTCAGAGATGAGCATCAGGTAGACACTATTTTGTTGAATATGACTAATACTATGGTTAGGGATATTACACTTTTACATTATTTTTAGATTTTCACTAAAGCCTCTGATACAGCCAGCAGTAACAGTGTTTTAAACCATGGCTTACTACTCTAGCAATCTATTTAGAAATGTAGGTATAGGCAGAGATATACAGATATAGATATAAACAATATATGGCTACTTCTTTTCCTACTGACCCACACTCTCACTCTCTCTCTCTCTAATATATATATATATCTATATCTATACATATATAGGGATATATATATATATATATATATATATATATATATAAATATATATATTTATATATATATATATACATATATATATATATATATATACATATATATATATTAGATAGATATATAAATATATACATATATATATATATATATATATATACACACACACACACACACACACACACACATACACACACACACACGTGTGTGTGTGTGTATATATATATATATTACATATATATATATATATATATATATTTATACATACACACTTTTACACACACACATGCATATATATATATATATATATATATATATATATATATATATATATATATTTATACATACACACTTTTACACACACACATGCATATATATATATATATATATATATATATATATATATATATATATATATATATATAAAACTATACGAAGAGAGACATGATTGAGCTCTCGGAATATGTGTCCAAGGCAGGTATGTCCCTAGCCTTGAGCAGCATTTTACCGTCACCTAGAATGATGCCACAATATAAACAAAAAATGATTGACTTTAATAATTGGCTTAGTTTCTGGTGTCATTCAAGGGGGATCTGGTTTCTGTCAGCTTGGGATGACATGGTTGATAGACTTTGCTGCTTTGCCAGTGATGGTCTGCACCTAGCACTTCTGGGCTTTTGGCTGCTGGCTAAGGCTCTTGCCTCCCCCATAGTGCCTTGTTTAGGCAAAGTCTCTAAAACAAAACTTCTGACGTGAAAATATCTAGCACAAAGAAAATAAGGGTTAGGCTGCTGAATGATAGGAGTTTAAACCAAAAGCTGCACTCTCTGGAAGCATTCCTTTCCTTGGATGATGTAGACATTTGTGCAGTCAATGAACTCTGGTTCAAGGCTACAAAGAGTACCCCAGCCTTGCAAGGCTACAATGCCTTCTACACCTTCAGACTGCAAAATGAAAGTGTGAGAACCAAAGAGTATCTATCTACATTAAAGATAAATACTCCTCCAAACTAGTTAGACAAGATAACTCTATGGAGCTACTCCAAGTTCAGATTACCGTGGGTAAAATCCCCCTTCAAGTCATTGCTAGGTGCAGGTCACCCTCAATGAACCAAGATGTTCATGCTGCTTTACTTGGCTTTACTTGAGTCAATCAAAATACAACCTAACATTCTTGTCATGGGAGATTGTAACTATCCTACCATCAACTGGGAAACCTATATGAGCCCCAACTTACTTGCACAAAATTTCCTTGACTTTATTAACTCAAATGCCCTGGAATAAATTGTACTAAATCCTACAAGGGGTTCAAATATACTTGACCTGGTTCTCACCAACATGAGAGACTTTTGTGCTAGTACCCACATTAGTAAAATCTGATCATCAGACAGTCACTTTTGAAGTGACAATAACTTCAGAACCCATCAGAGGTGAAGTCAGATTAAAAAACTTCACCAAGGCCAACTATATACCTTCCTAGGCATTGTCATAAATGATTTCTAAGCTCCAGTCCCACCAAATGGTCTTGGCAACTATACTGAAGTATACTCTGATGCCCTGTACCAACACTTATACAAATGTATAGATTTGGCTGTGTCGGATAAGACCAAAGTAAGAGTCTCAAGAAAAAACAAGCCACCCTGGTGGACATCTCGCATAAACTATACAACAAGTATAAGAAGCTCTTGTTTAAGAATACCAAAGGTTGGTCACAGCACTGGAAAAGCCTAAATAAACAAATAAGACAACTTATAAAATCCTCTAAGGGCAACTTCAAGAAAAATTTAGCAAACACAGGTAAGGATAACTATAAGGCTTTCTTCAGCTACGTCCATTGCATAAAAGGTAGGACCCAGACGTGTGCTGAACTACTGACAAATGATATCACACACACTGATCCTGCAGAAATTGCTAACCTACTCGAGGACAGGTTTGGCAAAAATTACTCTCCTTTATCCCCCTCAAACATATCATAAACCAAAAAGAACAGGTCATCAAAACTCTAAGGCAAAAAACACAGCCTCTTTGGGTTCTGATGGCATTGCAGGCTGCATTCTAAACAAACTAAAAAAGGAATTAGCAAGCCCTTTAGCCAACCTATTTAGCCACAGCCTGAATACAGGATTTGTCCCAGCTGAATGGAAAACCAAGACCGTCATCCCTCTACACAAGGGTGGCTTTAAACAGATCCGGGGAATTATAGACCCATAAACCTGAGTAACCTTATCTGCAAGACCATGGAATGTATCATCATGGACCTCATAAATTAAGACATAGGTAAACTTCAAACCCTTGATCCAACCCAGTTCAGTGTTGCAAAGGGGCAATCATGCCTGTTAAACCTAGTAAACTTCTTCGAAAATGTGGCCAGGGCCATAGATGGGGGCAAATCTGGGTACACAGCATATCTGGACTTGGCAAAGGCCTTTGACACAATCCCCCATTCAGGCATTGTTGACAAACTCACCCACCTAAATGTCAACCCCTTTGTTGTTAGGTGGATTGCAAATTGTCTCACTAACCATACACATGCTATCAAAGTGGGTGACTCCACCTCAACCAGCAGACCTGTCACCAGTGAGGTTCTACAAGTGTCAGTACTGGGCCACATTTTGTTTGGTATTTACATCTCGGAAGTTCAGGCCAAAACAAAGGGACTGTGACTGACGAAATTGGCTGATGAATGCAAACTTAGTGAGATCGTAGACTCCCCAAATGATGTCGGTGTACTCCAAGAGCGGCTTACACAGACCAATGATTGGTGCCAAAGCCATGGACTCAAACTAAATGCAAAAAATGCATCATCCCCTTCGGTAAAAGCAGTGTCCCTACTAACTATCAAATAAGCAACAATACCTTAAGTACAAACACTGTAGTGAGGGATTGATAAGAAAGGCATTCTATGTTGCACATTTGATTAGCAAAGGCATAGCCTCAAGAGCAAAAGAGGTTATAACCCCTCTATACTCATTCCTTATCAGGACCATAATTGAGTATAATGCCCCCTTTAGTATGTATCATACCAGGCACCTGCAGCAACTGGAGAGAACCCAGACATTTTTAATTAAGCATGTCCAGAGGTCAGCTTCAGGTGTACTCTCCAGTTCATCTGGTGGAATTGGGCATCCTGAGGCAATGTCACAACTACTTCATGTATACAGACAACCCTCTCCTCTTACCTCTAGACACAGACACTTGTGAGAGATGCAAATACACAGCCAGACTGGAGGCTAAGCGCTCTCAACCCATGACTGTAACAGACAGCCAAGAGGAGAAGAGACACACTAGCATCACACCACCAGTCACACATGGATCTACAAAACAAGCACTGGCAAAACATACACATAAATACACAAAAACATATTTGGAGGCACTAGGTACCAATCTGAAAAAGAAACCGGGCCCTCCAAAGCAGACAAGCAAGCAACCTGCACCTCCAAACAGAAGCCAGAAAACACATAATTCACCTCAGCAGTGTGCCTCACGACAGCCCCTAAGGCAAAACACCATACCCAACATGCTAGTAATAGGAGACTCTATAGTAAGGCACACAGATGTTCCACTCACCAGGCTGAACAAGGAGAAGGTTACTGTCAGCTGCCTGTCGGGTGCTAGGATCTGCCACATAACACAGGCACTTGGGTCACTTGAGAACAAGTACAAGTATGACGTTGTCATTGTGCATGTTGGTATGAATGATCTAAGACATACCTCCCTGGACTACATGAAAAGAGACATTGAGGAGCTATCTGATCATGTAGCCAAAGCTGGTATGACCCTGACCTTGAGAAACATCTTACCCTCACCTAGAATGATACCACAATACAAAGACAAAATGATCAATTTCAACAATTGGCTAAGCTTCTGGTGTCATTCTAAGGGGATCCAGTGTCTGTCTGCCTGGGATGACATGATAGACAAGCCTCGCTGTTTCACCAGAGATGGTTTGCACCTGTCACCCCTAGGCTTTTGAATGCTGGCCAAGGCTCTTGCCATCCCCATAGTTCCTTTTTTAGGCAAGGCTCAAAGGACAAACCAACCACCGTAACCAGCACAGGTAACCAAAAAACTAAGGGTAATGCTACTCAACGCCAAGTCTCAACCTCAAAATACACGCACTCGAGGCACTCCTCAGTATGGAGAAAATCGATGTTTGTGCAGTGATGGAAACCTGGTTTAAGGCTCCAGAGAGCACCCCAGCACTACCAGGTTACAATTCATATCATACCTTCCGGCCTCAGTTACCGGATCGCAGTTCAAAGTGCGGAGGTGTATCCATATTTATCAAGGATACCCACATCTCCAGGTTAGTGGCGCAGCATGATGCCCCAGAGATCATCCATGCACAACTATCAGCAGGCAAAACCACATTTCAAGTCATAGCCTGTTATAGATCGCCCGCCATGTCCCAAGCTGCTCACTCAGCATTCCTTGAGGCATTGGAAAATATAAAGGTCCTACCCAACACCATAATTATGAGTGATTTCAACTACCCTGGTATAGACTGGGTGAACTACCAAAGTTCTAACTCCTATGCCCAGCGGTTCATAGAATTTATAAATTCAAATGCCCTTGAACAACTGGTATGTTCTCCCACTAGAGGGGACAACATTTTGGATTTAGTCATCACAAATATGGGCGCCCATTGTACCACACCCGTTATCACTCCCTCTCTGGTCAGATCAGACCACAAACTGATAACCCTGGACATCCTCACCCCTCCACCTCCCCCAGTCAAAGAAGCCATTGTAAAAAACCTTTCCAAAGCAAACTTCAAACTACTTGCATCAGAAGTGGAAAGCTTCACTATTCCCTTGCAGAAGGATAATGATATCCAGGATGCAGAATCCTACACCAAGGCACTTTATATACATCTTTAGGATTGCATGGACTGTGCTATCTCAAATAAAACCAAGAATCCTTCCTCAAGCAAGAAGAAACCAGTCTGGTGGACCCTGGCCATAAGCAAACCATACAATAAAAGGAGAAGACTTACACAAAAAAAAGGCCAAATCTTAAGTAGAAAAATCATCCCTGATCAGCATTAGTAAGAAATTGAGGGCCCTCATCAAGTCAACTAAAGCCAATTTCGAAAAGAAAGTTGCCAAGGATAACCATAAGGCCTTCTATAGTTACGTCGAAAACCTAAATGGCAATGCTCAGGTCTGTTCTGAGCTAGTACAAAATGGAACAAAATACACTGACCCCACTGACATTGCCAACATCTTGGCTGACAGGTTCAGTGCAAATCCCCCCCCCCACCACCACCACCTACAGGGCCTATTACTATTCCAGGGGATTGTGTAACTCCAATTATTACTGATACGTTGGTTAATAAGGCTCTATCTAAAGCTAAAAACACTGCCTCCATGGGACCAGATGGTGTCTTGGGCTGTGTCATACGCGAGCTCCAAAATGAATTAACCCCGCATCTGAATACCCTGTTCAGTCTCAGCCACTCGACAGAATATGTGCCCATAGAATGGCTTACAGCAATGGTGGTTCTGCTGCACAAGGGTGGGTCCACAACCGACCCTAGGAACTACCGACCAATAAGCCTGACCAGTCTGATCTGTAAGGCAATGGAGCGAATCATTATGGAACTCATAAATGGAGAGATTGGGAACCTCCAAACACTTGACCCCAGACAGTTCGGCTTCGTCAAGGGCAGATCATGCCTCCTGAACCTGGTGGACTTCTTTGAGACAGTTACTCATGCTATAGATAAGGGAAAGGAGGTACACATGGCTTACCTTGGCCTTGCTAAAGTATTTGACACCATTCCCCATTCGGGTATTATTGATAAACTCACCAACCTGGGCATAAACCCTTACGTCACAAGATGGATCGCAAACTGACTCTCAGACAGATCCCACAAAGTAAGAGTGGCAAGATCTATGTCCGAATCCAGACCAGTAATGAGCGGTGTGCCTCAGGGCTCTGTCCTGGGGCCCCTCCTGTTTGGCATATACTTCTCAGAAGTACAGGCAAGCACTGAAGGGCTGTGGCTGACCGTGTTTGGGGACGACTGCAAACTGGGTGCTATAATCGAGTCTCCAGCCAACATGGATATCCTCCAGAAGGGCCTTAATGAGACTGATGCATGGTGTCAAAGCCATGGTCTCAAGTTAAATGCTAAAAAATGCGTAGTAATCCCCTTTGGAAAAAACAGAGTACCCGCAAACTACCACATAGGAGGTAATCCCCTGAAATCTAAAGAAGTAATAAGGGATCTAGGGACCCAAGTAGATAGTCAGTTTTCCTTTGATAACCATGTTGCCAAGGTGGTTAGAAAATCCTTCTATGTGACTCATCTGATCACAAAAGGGTTCGCATCAAGATCTAAGGATGTAGTGGTGCCCCTCTACTCTTCATCAGACCCATTATCGAGTACAATGCACCAATTGGAATGTACATGGCTAGGCATCTCCAGCAGCTGGAGAGACCACAGAGGTACCTCACTAAGAGGATTACTGGCCTCAAACAGTTGTCCTATGCAGCACAATTGAAAAAACTAAGGCTTTTCTCTGTTGCATACCGCCTTCTCAGAGGCGATCTCTGTCTAACATACAGAGCCATGTCCAACCCAGAACTGTTGAACATGCTCCATCTTAGCAAAACAAAATCTACTCGAGCTACACGTTCTAGGGATATAAACCTCAGCACAACAATGAATAGAACATGCTGGAGGGATAGATTCCCTTCGCAAAGACTTCCGTTGCTATGGAACAAGGTCCCAATCTACATAAGACAGAGCCCCTCACTATCACTCTTCAAGAGAAACTTTGACGAGTGGATGGGTAACAGAAAGTTCACACCAGGGATCATACCAACAGCTCTACTAGATAGGAGCCAAGGGTACTAGCTGCTAGATCAAGGGCCTAGGGAACTAACCAAAGGGGCGGTGAATACCGCACAACATGGCTGGGCTAATATATGCCTTTGGGCAGAGAGCCCAGTACCTACCTATGAACCTATAAGATCCAGGGTCTTTAGCACATGCCTTACACAGACAGACTGAAGTCTTTGTTCCTGTATTCAGTAGCATCTAGGCTGCTTAGGGGAGGCTTGTGCCTGGCTTACAGAGCAATATCTGACTCCAACCTGATGAAGTTGTTGCACATCCGTAAGTCAAATGGGACTAGAATGACCTACTCCATTGTCTTAAATCTGGCCTGTGATTTAAATAGGACATACTGGAGAGACAATTCATCTCACAGAACTTGCCACTTCTCTGGAATAGGCTAACAGGTCATGTTAAGCAGAGCACCTCTGTGACTCTGTTTAACAGGAGCTTGGATGAATGGATGGGAAACCACAAATTCTTGCCAGGAATAGCCCCCTACAACAGAAGGAAGAAACTGTTACAAAAGAGAGTAAATTCCCATGAGTGGAGGAGCTCCCTCATCAGCCTCAGTAAGAAGCTGCAATCCCTGATAAAATCCTCCAAAGCTAGTTACGAAAACAAAATTGCCACTAATTCTAAAGACAACCACAAAGCATTCTATAGCTATGTCAAGAATCTCAATGGCAACACTCAGATCTGCTCTGAGTTACAGCACAATGGCACTAAATATACAGACCCAACTGATATTGCCAACATCCTGGCAGATAGGTTCAGTGCAAACTTTACCCCCTTCTCACCCCATAAAGAGCCCATCTCTATACTGGAAGAATGCAAAGTTCCTGTAATCACAGCTGCACAGGTAAAAACCACACTCTCCAATATCAAGAACACAGTATCCATGGGACCAGACAACATCCCAGGCTGCGTTCTACATGAACTACAGAACAAACTGGCACCCCACCTAAGTACCATGTTCAGTCATAGCCTCACCTCAGGCTTTGTGCCTGCTGAATGGTGCACAGCAACGGTTATCCCACTCCACAAGGGGGGAGCCACCATGGATCCTGGGAACTACCGCCCCATTAGCCTGACGAGCCTGGTCTGCAAGGCCATGGAACGTATCATCATGGAACTTATAAACAAAGACATTGGAAATCTCCAAACTCTGGACCCCATCCAGTTTGGGTTTTTAAAAGGCAGATCATGTCTCCTAAACCTGATAGACGTCTTTGAAGCAGTCACCAAAGCCGTAGACAAGGGTAAGGTGGTTCACACAGCCTATCTAGATCTTGCTAAGGCTTTCAACACCATCCCCTACTCTGGAATTATAGATAAACTCAATAAACTAGGTATAAATCCATATGCCACAAAATGGGTTGCCAACTAACTCACTGACAGAACCCACACTGTGAAAGTAGCAGACTCCAAATCCGACTTCAGACCAGTGACAAGGGAGTACCACAGGGTTCAGTCCTGGGTCCTCTCCTGTTTGGTATCTACTTATCTGAAGTACAGGCTAACACAGAAGGTCTTTGGCTAATGAAGTTCACAGATGACTGCAAACTAGGAGCCATAATCAAAATTCCTAATGATGTGGACATCCTACAAAAGGGCCTCACTGAGACAGATGCCTGGTCTCAAAGCCATGGCCTCAAGCTTAATGCGAAAAAGTGCATTGTCATCCCCTTTGGTAAAAACTCTGTACCCATGAACTACAACATAGGTGGTAGTATACTTAACACCGAAAGTGTGATAAGAGACCTTGGGACACAGGTGGACAGTAGTCTCTCCTTTGGTAATCACATTGCCACAGTAGTCAGGAAATCCTTCTATGTGGCACACCTCATCACAAAAGGTTTCTCATCCAGAAAAAAAGTGGTCATTGTTCCCCTCTACTCATCACTCATTAGACCCATTATAGAGTGCAACACCCCTTTTGGTATGTACCTCACAAGACATCTACAAGAACTGGAAAGGCCGCAGAAATACCTCACAAAGAGGATTACCGGCCTCAAACAGATGCCCTACGCAGGCCGTCTCAAAAAACTCCAGCTTTACTCTGTCGCATATCGCCTACTCAGAGGTGATCTCTGCCTAACATACAAAGCTATGTCAAACGCAAAGCTGTTGGACATGCTCCACTTAAAGAAATCCCAATCCCTCCAAGCTACACACTCTAGGGACCTAAACCTTGTTACCACAATAAACAGAACATGACGGAGGGATAGATTCCTGTCCCAGAGAAAGCCCATACTCTGGAATAAACTACCTATCTATATCAAACAAAGTTCCTCATTAGTACTCTTCAAGAAAAATCTTGATTGGATGGGAAATAGGAAATTCACCCCGGGGATCACCTGTGTGGCTCTGCTCGACAGTAGCACAGGAAAATAATTTTATTGGGTGGCAAAAGCCAGGGTACCTTTTTGGCTGGGCTTGTATAGGCCCCAGGGCCAATAGCCTAGTACCTACCTATGAACCTATGAGCATCCTCCTTAGACAAGGGCAGTCATTACTAATAATAATCATAGGCACTAACTAGACTACTTCTCTTGAAATATAATGGGTGTAATAGGCTAGGCTTAAAACGACCCTCGGGCAATAGCCTAGTAACCTCCTATGAACACATGAACTAAATAAAATTAACTAAATAAAATACAAACTATGTCACTGTTAGTACTTGTGCATAACTTTACATATATATATATATATATATATATATATATATATATATATATATATATATATATGTCGTTTACATGCACATATATGCCTCAATGGAGAAGGCATGAGAGAACTGGGCACAGGCAAGACTTCATGCATAGCAGAGGTGGGCACCATATATCACGGTATTGACAAAAAGGTGGCTCCTGGTCTACAGCTTTATATGTGTGTGTGTGTGTGTCAGAATGTACACAAATATGTATATATGTGTCTCTCTCTCTCTCTCTCACTCTCCCTCCTTTCTTCTCTATATATGTGTGTGTGTGTGTGCGCGCTCATAGGTAAAATAATCAACACAAAATGTCAACCCACCTTTCACCAAAAAAAGAAGAATGGCACGTAAATTACTGACAAATACAAAACTGGAGCATAAAACTCAAAACAAAATATCTGTTAAGAGCAAGTCCCCTCTGCATACCCCGTGCATGGGGCTGCGCCCTTGACATCCTCATTACTTAAATATAAAAACTCTGAAATTGTACAATAGCAGGGAAAGAGCATATTTCCCACCCCCACAATTAAAAGGACCTTGCATCAACAACTTCTACCAGTTCTTCTGGCCAAACGGATTCAACAGAACAACTTTTGCTTAAACAATTTTACATGAACATATATATATTTATAGAGTTCAGTCGACCCAAAACAAAACAAAGTCTACTATTACTTTTAATTTACAATTAATAGTTGACTTTATGAATCAATTTAATGTATTTATTTTCTGTTTTCCTGTGGGTGGAGGGCTGCAGCCCAGCAGACAGTAGTAAATCAAAATTCTGCAATATTGTGGATAAAACAAATAAACATAACTAGCAGATAAAAGCTACAATAAATGGATCCAACAAGATACAGATGAGTATACTCATTATACTTCATGCAGAGTAAGGGAAGTCAGCCAATCAAAAGAAAAGCAGGTTACATCAAAACAAGTAACAGAGAAGATTAGTTTTTTTTTTTAAGAAAAAATCACAAGCCCATCAGCAGTGAAAAAGCACATCTCCATGGTTGTCAAATCAATAAGAAATGGAGAAGAGAACCGGTTACAGCCACAAAAAAGTATGGATTACAAAAGTGGGGCCTGATAAAAGTAAGAAGTTATGCCACATATGAAGGTTCTCTAACTTTCCCCAGAGAAGAGTGCTAGGAATTCCTCTGTCTGTATGAGAAGCTTCTGTGTTGGTGGATCACCTCCAGTAGTCATCCTACTCTTGTGTCTTCGTCCTGGCATTCAGTAACATACTAGTGATCCTGCAACACTCTTATTGCATTGTCCTATTATGTCTGTTCATCAATGCATTGGTTTCCAGCACTATTCCCTGCCACAAGTGGTCATGGAAATCCCTGTCACTTTTATCCTTTTCAAGGATACACATGACAAGTGTGCCTGGGGCCTATAGTAGAACCTCTTTCTCCAGTGTGATGAACTTCCCCAGCCATAGCTGTCCCTTCAGTCTCATGCTAGGGGAATCACACCTATGGGTTACACATGTGGATCAGTGTATACATGCATCACAGTCCATATCAGCCAGTAATTGCTTCCAAACTTATCTCCATTACCCTTCTGATGGCCACAGCCCTGTTTGCTACTACTGTATAACTGTTCTGTTATGCTGTAATAGGTGGGCAAATGTGGGCATGTGAACCATGCTTGCTGGTTGTCACGTGTTGACAGCACATTCTCTACCTGATATCCTGGAGACCCACCATCTCCTGTAACACGCCATGCTGTCTGTATGCAATATGACACAATTCTGAGAAACCTACACATTGGGACTGAAACTGATCTTGCACATATTCTCTGTGAAAAAGTCTAGGTGAGCAATGCAACTTAAATGAAACTAAACCAAACACAAAACAGCAAGAGTAAAAAAAGTCAAACTTCAAACCACTGCACTTTAACATACAAATATTAAAACATGCAACATACATACAAACGCTTTTGAGAATGACATTTCCTCAGATGCTAAAAAACATATTCTCAGTTACAAGGTTTAAATAACATTCATATGGCAGGTTGAGCAATTCACAGCACATCATCAATTAAGCAGGCAATAGAGACATTGAAAGACTTAAAACCACATGACATCAGTTAAAAATGGTAAATTATACATTTGATGCTTCTCTTGTAGAGCTGTACTAATAACTGCTGATATATATTATCCCTGGTTCAAAAACTGCATATAAATATGTAATTGATTTATATTCTGCTATATTTGTTTCTAACACAGTATCTCCTCCCTTAATCCTCTGAGTAAAATTTTCAATAACTCTAAAAACAAATGTGTCTCTCTATTGTGTCTAGCAAGCAATGCAGCCAATGCATTAGATCAAATGCCATTACAGATATCTCAACAATGTTCAGAATTTTTAAAGACCTCTATTTGTCTTACACATATAAAAGGCCAGACATTGTGTACAGGTGACTAAATATACAATATTGTCTGTTAAGTGTTGCACAGCAATCAAATGCATATATCTCATAAGTAAATGGATGCTGTATATGTATGTCTGTAGTTATAATTTTACAGAGCTATCAGATACAACAAGAAAAAATAATTTTCTTAAACTGCATAGTCTCAGTGATGGCAAGTTTTTTATAACAATTTTTTTTTGCTTCGAGTTATGTTCCTTTCTTGTATAATAACTTTGGACCATTACTAGTGAACTTATGCAGCTCTGCTGAAACTGCTATCACTGGTTAGTCCTTCTTAATTACATCCACAACTTGCTCAGATCTCCTGTGGTATGTAATTTCATATCCAACTACAGCATCAGTATTTGCTGCAGTAGAGTGCTTATGTATATCTACAGAGGCACTAGAAAAAAAAATCAAAAAAGCTGTAGCAATTCCAGTCATATCACACATCACTTTTCCTTTATTCATACACAACATTTCTTCACTAGATCCTCTCATTAATTCCATCTCTTTCAGAAACTTATTGTCTTGAGTAGTTAATATAATGGCCCTAAGGATCTGCCCTCTTACAATGGTGGCAATAAAAGTGTGAAGCCCCACCACTGGCCCAGTAATCAAGCAACCTCAATTCTCACCACTGGCAGTGGCAATAGTGGGGGATGTACACACTGGGAGAATGACAAGTACACACACAGTAAAGTGCAATTTCCCTTAAGAGCACACAAAGATCACAGTCAGTCTGGGGCTGGTTTCTCCCTCTTTCACCAGATTCCCAATAAGACTCCCCACAGGCAAAGCTAGCATTTGCCACCTTTTCTGCCTCAATGGAGGACAATGCAACTGCCTCAGGGTATCCGGTAGCATAATCTACTACAACTAGGATATACTTCTTCCCTGTGGAACTTGGGGTACTCAGAAACCCCACAATATCCATAGTTACCCTCTGAAATGGCTCCTCAATCACAGGCAAAGGCATCAAAGGAGTCGTGACCTTGTCTCTTGCCTTGCCTTCCTTTTGGCACTGCTCACAGGTCCTGCAGTACCCTGTTACATCTTTGAAAATTCCAGGTCATTAAAAGTTCTGCATAATATGTCTCTTTGTACGCTTTATGCCCAAGTGACCTGCAAAGGGAATATCATGGGCTATGGCTAGAAGTGCCAGACAGTAGGCTCTCAACTACCAACTGCTGTATTTTCTCACCCTCTAGCCCTCCCTCAGGGGTCCACTTTCTATACAGTAGCCCTTTGTCCCAGTATACAGATTCCCCCTTCCCTGAGAATCAGGTGCCTCACTAGCCACCTCCTTCAGGCCTTGTAATGTAGGATCTGACAGCTGAGCCTGTCTCCACTCTATCTTTGTAAGCCTGCCCAGCTCCCCTGCCACAGCAAGTCTGGCATCCTCTGACAGTGGTGCCTCACTGTCAGCCTGGGTACTACTACTCACCTCTGCCCTTGCAGTCACTCTGTCCAAGGGAACATCAGTACCCACAAGCAGCTATGACTCACCTTCAGTCTCACTGCTACAGGGTAGCACCCTCCCTGAAATAACCACCACACCAGTCCTTCCTTCAAGTCTGAAGTCTGTCTGGGTGCCCTCCAGGCTACCAGACCCACATTCTTGTCTGCAAGCCTGAATGCATGCAATTGCATGCACATAAGGTACTGCATTATCAAAATCATTCCCCATCAGGACATCTGCATGGCTATCCTCAAACACACCTACTTGTTGGCTTCCTGTTCAACCCTCCTAGTCAAGGTGAACCTAGCCAAAGGTATTTAGAATGGGGTCTCTCCTAAAACTCTGACTGGAGTAGACTACCCAAGCAAGTAGTGCTTCTGTTTAACCATTGCAGGCTTCACAATGGTTAGGTCAGAGGCTGTGTATCTCTTAGCAGTGGCCTGTTTCCCATTTACTAAGATAGGATATAACCTCTTGTGGTAGTTTGGTACTCTTATGTCTCCAAAACAACTTGCTGCTGGTATTCTGTCATTCCCACTTTCTGGCTCTCCCACCTTTTGTTCCCACCTTGCATCTGTGGACATCTGTATGCTTCGTGGCCCCAATGGTTGAATTTAAAACATTTAACCCTTGGTCCAGGACATGTACCTGGACTAGTGGCTTCCCTTGCTACTGTTGGGCTCTGTTGGGGGTGATCTAGGCTGCCCACCATTGATTCCCTTAGATCCATGAGCAGCACCAGGTATCCCTTTCCTCTGCAGTGATGCCCTGCTTGCTAGGTATAGGTCTCCCTTTTTCCCCAACTCACCTGACATATTGCATTACCTATCTCCCAACCAGATTCTCATGTCCTCAGACAAAGTGCTAAGGATTTGTTCCCTCACCAAAAGGTCTGCCAGCCCTTAAAAAGTGGTGACCTGAATTCCATTCACCCATCTATGAAAATAAGTGTTTAACTCAGCAATGTATTCACACAAATTTTCATCTGCCTTGCGTCTGTGCTCATGAAACTTTTTTCTGTTAAGTTTCAGGTGTTAACTTAAAGCAGTCTAACAGGCAAATTTTAACAGTATTATAATTTAAGCAATCAGTATCCGACAATTTAGAAATAGTAGTTACAGCTTTGCCATGGACTAAGTGGGTCAGGAACCATACCCAGAGCCATTGGGCGACATTATACTGTTTACATACCCTTTCAAACATATGAATGACACTATCAACATTTTCTCCCTCTGTAAATTGTGGAAGAAATTTACTGACCTTTGTTGCTTCTGGGGTTCATTTACTCCCTTCCCCATTACATTCATGACCCTGGTTAAGAGTCAGCATCTCCATTTCATGTTGCCTCTGCCTCTCATTCTCTTCAGCTTCCATATGTCTCAGTCTCTCTGCTGTTTCTAATTTTATTTGTTTCTCTTGCTGCAATCTCTGCTGATTTCTGTTCCAAATGTTTGACCTCCAGTTGAAGTCTCTAACTCCAGACGGATTTTTAAGTCCTCTGTGGAAAGGCTGAACTTTCTATTTCCTGAGAATTGTACATTCCCATTGCCAGTCTGATTGTCCTCCTGGTTGCTGGTCTGTGATGCAGCTGTGACCAAGGCTGCAATCATTTCTGCTTTAGTCAGGTTGGCATGCACCAGTCCTTTGTCTTGGCACATCTCAGCCAACTGACTCCTTGTCAGCCATACTCCTCTGCTGACATGCTTGCCTGCTCCCCCTGACTAAGTTAACAAAAAAAAAAAAACATAAAACTGTTGTGACATGAAACTCTGAGTGTTCACTGTGAGGCTGATTGAGAGGACAAACACCTTCTTTAGTGACCACTGTTTACAGGCTACAGGAGTTTGATATCCACACAATTAAATACTAATATGTGCATATCCCACCACTGCCAACCAATTAATATGTGACACCCCACCACTGGCCTAGTAATCAAGGATCCTCGATCCTCACCACTTGCAACAGTGGGGGACGTACACACAGTGAGGATGACCAGTACCCACACAGTAAAGTGCAATATCCCTTAAGAGCAGACAGAGATCACAGTCAATCTGAGGCTGGTTTCTCCCTCTTTCTCCAGCTCCCCTGTAAGACTCCCCACTGACACAGCTCTAGAGTTGAGATCTCAGCTGAGTGTCCAAGCCAAGATGCCCAGCACCATCTCTGTCCAACCAGTGCTTCATGTCCCTGCCCAAGTAGCTGACACACACACTCTTTGAGATTTGATTTATATGTAAACACACACACACACACACACACACACACACACACACACACACACACACACACACACCTGGGAAAGTCTGGCACAGGTTTGCTAGCTATGCCCCCTTTTGCCCAGACTATAAGGTATTTATTACTGTCACCGGCCAACTCTTTATGAGCTACTTTAAGGCCCTTAACAAAGAGTGTCCAATCTTACTGTGTAATGTTACTATCAATACAAATGGTAGTTTGATCAAGAGCAAGGCTATTAGGAGTGGCCCACACAGTGTCACCAAATAAATATGCAAGTACTCTCAGAGCTTAAATATGTCAAACAAATGTCAGCCACAATGAAAGGTTTAAATATATTTAACAATAAATAAAAGAACAAGAAAATACTCAGTAAATAATCACAGTTACTTCAGAGTTCAAAGTCACAGGAAATATTTAAAACAACATTGCAGGACAGTCTCAAATAAATAAACAAAACATTGAAGCTACACTTCACTATATTCCTGTCTGAATCTAAGAGAAATTACTGTACCCTAGTTAACTTACTTACAGAGCTAGGCAAGGCAGATGTGGTGAATGGGTTTTCCAGCTGATGTTGTCAGGTCAAAGACAAAATACAAAATGCACTACCTCTCTCATAGAGTTCTTAAATTAATATCTCAAACATTGCTGCTGGGATACTTGCAGCATGAGATCACTTCTTGTCATCTGACTATCCCAGGTGAAAACCCCCACTGCAGCTGGTAGCATTTAGCATCCCACTGTGAAAATACATAAACAAGGACTTCTCTTAGATCCAAGGCAAATGATGGAAGTTGTAAAATAATTTACATTTCTCTACATTTAAAGACAATGCAAAAAAATTCTAATTCTAGACATTGTCTCCTGTTGCACTGAAACCTTTTATGGCACAACTATAAAATGATTTAATTTCAAATATTTTCTAAAGTTTTTCAAGTTAACCACTTGCCACCCCCATAGTGCCTTTTTTAGGCAAGGCTCAAAAGACAAACCCACTGTCATAAATAGCACAAGTAACAAAAAACTGAGGGTAATGCTACTCAATGCCAGAAGTCTAAACCTCAAAATGCATGCACTCGAGGCACTCCTCAGTATGGAGGAAATTGATATATGTGCAGTAACAGAAACCTGGTTTAAGGCTCCAGAGAGCACCCCAGCACTACCAGGCTACAACTCATACCAAACATTTTGGCCACAAAACCCGGACCGAAATACAAAAGGCAGGGGAGTATCCATATTCATCAAGGATACCCACACCTCCAGGTTAGTGGCAGAGCACAATGCTTCAGAGATCATCCACGTGCAACTAACAATGGGCAAAACTGCTATTCAAATTATAGCTTGCTACAGATCACCCATCATGTCCCAGAACCCCCACTCCGCATTCCTGGAAACACAGGGAAATATAAAGGTCCTACCAAACATCCTGATATTGGGAGATTTCAATTACCCAAACATTAACTGGGAGAACTACTCAAGTACAAACTACCTTGCCCAATATTTCCTTGAATTTATAAACTCAAATACCCTGGATCAAATGGTCAACACCCCCACCAGCGGTGGCAACATATTGGACCTGGTCCTCACCAACATGGGCGACTGGTGTTCCACACCGGAGGTCAACCCCTTGCTGGTTAGATCTGAACATAAACGAATCAGTCTGGATATCCACATTCCGCCACCACCTCCAGTCAAAGAAACCACCGTGAAAAACTTTTCAAAAGCTAACTCCACATTACCTATGACCGAGGTGGGAAGTTTCAAAGCCCCCATGCTAAAGGATAATGCTGTCCAAGCTGCAAAATCCATTACTAATGCACTCTATGGGCACCTACAAGAATGCATGGATCGTGCTTAAACCTGGTCGATTTCTTTGAAACAGTCACCAAGGCCATTGACGAGGGGAAGGTGGTCCACACAGCCTACCTGGTCCTCGCAAAAGCCTTCGATACAATACCCCACTCGGGCATTATAGATAAGCTCACCAGCTTAAATATAAACCCCTATGTCACTAGATGGGTTGCAAACTGGCTCAAGGACAGAACCCACATGGTTAGAATTGCTGGAGCCATGTCAGACTCCAAACCAGTTACAAGTGGCATCCCACAAGGCTCAGTCCTGGGACCTCTCTTGTTCGGTATATATTTCTTGGTGGTACAGGCCAACACGGAAGGACTGTGGCTGACCAAGTTCGCAGATGACTGCAAATTGGGCGCCATAATCAACTCTCCAGCCGACACAAGCATCCTCCAAAAGGGCCTCATAGAAACAGACAACTGGTGCCAGAGCCATGGCCTCAAGCTAAACGCCAAAAAGTGTATAGTCATCCACTTTGGCAAAAACAAAGTGCCCACAAATTACCACATAGGTAGTAATCCATTAAGTACAGAAAAAGTCATTAGGGACCTGGGGACCCAAGTTGATAGCAATCTCTCATTTGACAACCACGTGGCCAAAGTGGTTAGAAAAACATTTTATATAGCCCACCTAATCATGAAGGGATTCACATCTAGATCAGGGGAGGTCATCGTACCTCTTTACTCATCCCTCATCAGGCCCATAATTGAGTACAATGCCCCTTTTGGGATGTACCTTACCAGACACCTGCAGCAACTGGAAAGACCCCAAAAGTACCTCACCAAGAGGATCAAAGGGCTCAAACAGATGCCATATGCTGCCCGGTTAAAGAAACTCCAGCTCTACTCAGTGGCATACTGCCTGCTCAGAGGCGATCTGTGCCTGACGTATAAAGCCATGTCCAACCCGAATTAATGGACATGCTGCACCTCAGAAAATCCAAATCCCATCGAGCTACGCTCGAGAGACTTGAACCTCAGCACTGAAATAAATAGGACATGCTGGAGGGACAGATTCATAACCCAGAGGCTCCCTTCACTCTGGAATAAAATCCCAGTCCAGGTTAGGCAGAGTCCCACATTGACTCTCTTAAAGAGGAATCTTGATGAGTGGATGGGAGATCGTAGGTTTACCCCAGCTATCACTTCTGTGTCACTGTTAGACAGAGGCACAGTATACTAACCTCAAAAAAAGGCATAGCAAAATTAATTTAAAATGGGTGGCGAAAGCCAAACACACTCTGGCTAGGCTTATAAATGCCCTAGGGCAGATAGCCTAGTATGAACCTATGAACCTAAACAAAACCAAGACTCACTCCTCCTTGAAAAGGAAACCAGTCTGGTGGACCCCTGCAATAAACAAGCTTTACAATAGAAGGGGGAAACTAGTACAAAAAAGAGTAAAATCCCAAGAAGGGAAGACATCCCTGATCAGTATCAGCAAGAAATCACGTTCCCTCATAAAATCATCCAAGGCTAGCTTCGAAAGAAATATTGCCATGTACTCCAAAGATAACCACAAGGCATTCTTTAGTTATATCAAGAATCTAAGTGACAATTCTCTGATTTGCTCTGAATTAGTGCAGAATGGCACAAAATACACTTAACCAACAGAAATAGCCAAAATCCTGAAAGACCGGTTCAGTGCAAACTTCACCCCCCTCTCATCCCCAAAAGGGCCCATAACTATACCAGAAGAATGTAGTGCCCCTGAAATTACAGACACTCAGGTTAAAACAGCCCTTTCCAAAACCAAAAACACAGCATCAATGGGACCAGATGGTGTCCCAGGCTGCGTCCTACACAAGCTCAAAGATGAACTAACCCCTCACCTAAACACACTGTTTAAACTCAGCCTCTCCACAGGCTACATGCCCATAGAGGGGCACGCACAGCAACAGTTATTCCACTCCAAAAAGGTGGAGCCACAACAGACCCCGGCAACTATTGCCCTATATGCCTGACTAGCTTAGATTGCAAAGCTATGGAGCCCATCATCATGGATCTCATTAACAGAGACATTGGGAACCTCCAAACACTGGACCCTACCCAGTTTGGCTTTGTTAAGGGCAGATCATGCCTCCTAAATCTCGTGGACTTCTTTGAGAGAGTTACCAAGGCTATAGATGAGGAAAAGGTGGTCCACACAGCCTACCTAGACCTTGCAAAGGCCTTCAACACCATTCCCCACTCAGGTATTATAGACAAGCTCATCAGCCTGAACATAAACCCCTACATCACAAGATGGGTTGCCAACTGGCTCATGGACAGAACCCACATGGTAAGAGTTGCGGGAGCTAGGTCTGACTTTAAACCGGTTACAAGTGGCATTCCCCAGGGCTCAGTCCTAGGGCCCCTCCTGTTCTGCATATATTTCTCAGATGTACAGGCAAGCACAGGAGGACTACAGCTGACCAAGTTTGCAGACAACTGAAAACTAGGGGTTATAACTGACTCTCTGGCTGACAATGACATCCTCCAAAAGGGTCTCACTGAGACAGCTACCTGGTGTCAAAACCATGGCCTCAAGCTAAATGCCAAAAAGTGCATAGTCATCCCCTTGGGAAAAAACAAAGTATCCACAAACTACCACATAGGTGGTAGCCCCCTAAATACGGAAGACATAATAAGGGATCTGGGGACCCAAGTAGATAGTAACCTCTCCTTTGATAATCACATTGCCAAAGTGGTTAGAAAATCCTTCTATGTGGCCCACCTAATCACAAAAGGGTTTGCATCCAGATCGAAAGAGGTCATTGGGCCCCTCTACGCATCACTCATCAGACCCGTTATAGAGTACAACGCCCTATTTGTGATGTACCTTACAAGACACCTGCAACAACTGAAAAGACCACAGAAGTACCTGACCAAGAGGATTACTGGCATCAAGCAGATGTCCTATGCAGCTTGACTGAAGAAACTCCAGCTGTAATCGGTTGCATAACGCCTACTCAGAGGTGATCTCTGCCTGACATACAAGGCCATATCCAATGCAGAATTGATGGACATGCTCCACCTAAAGAAAACCATATCCCCTCAAGCCACATGCTCCAGGGATCTAAACCTCGCCACAGCAATAAATAGGATGTGTTGGAGGGATAGCTTCCTGTCCCAGAGACTTCCCATGCTCAGGAACAAGATTCCAATCTACATTAGGCAGAGCTCCTCGCTAACCCTCTTCAAGAGAAACCTTGACAAGTGGGTGGGAAACAAAGTTTACCCCAGGGATCACTTCAATGGCTCTGCTGGACAGAGGCACAGGGAACTAATCTAAGGGTGCAGCGAAAGCCAACACATTTCGGCTAGGCTTATAAATGCCTTCGGGCAGATAATTTCATAGGTAGGAACTAGGCTATGTGCCAGTTCCCACTATTAAAACATATACATTTACACAACAGTTTATATACATTTCTGTTCTTTTCCAATGGGGTACACTGGGGATACATCTTTAAGCTGAGTACTCTACAACACATCTCTTCAGCACACATCTGTACAAACCATCTTATATGACATACAATTCTAATACATTTGTAACACAAACATATGAATCATGTTGAAATTCACAAATGACAGATAACCATTTACAAAATTACAGACAACTGTGCTGGCAGTATCTCCCTCTGTCACACTTCTGTATAAATCATATTAATATTCACAAATGACATATAATTGTTTACAAAATTCCAGATAGCTGGGCTGACAATATTTTCTTTTGTGACAAAAAATATAGGCAAGATACATGCTTTTGGGTGGAAATATTTGTTAGTTCCAACCTCTTTCTTATACATTGTTTATTAATTTCATTATCACACATTTATATCTTAAAGTCTAAAAAGCTGATCTCCAGTCAATGAATAATTCAGTTTACATTTCAAAAACGGTGTGGCAGTATTGAGATGGATGACAAGCTCTTCTAACTCATTTACATCATCCGATCAGAAAAAAACGTCATACACAAAACACTTGTTGAACTGAATATGATCTTTAAAATGTACATCTTTGTTAAATATATTTGCCTTAACAAGACAAAACTGTTAAGCTAGGGTAAGTTTTGGTGACAGGAGAACCAACTGTCACCCTAGATTGCTGATGATTAAAGATATCATTAAAAGTAAAAACATTGTAGGACAGCACTATAACCAGCAGTTGACAGATAATTTAGATTTTCCTATAGCACATAATGCTATAATGACATACATTTTCCCTGACTGCTCGTATTCCATATTAATTTGATATCACAGCAAAACGTAAGACAAGATATACTGTAACCAAGACCAATCTATCCTTAATCTTACCATCCTGCCATATAAAAAAGTTTCCAAGAAAATCAATAGTATCCATAATATGGTTTTAAGTAGGCCTAAAAATATTTTCAAAGCCTCCTCCAAATAAACAGAAAAAGGCTCTGTGATCCAGCTATTAACATCACCACATAGGTAGATTCAGACCGTCTTTAATGACTTTTGGTAGTTCAGAAATAACAGGAAGTGTTGGTGCAGTAGCATGCATTTAATTATGTAAATCAATTGAGATATCATTTGACAGTTGTAAATCATATAAAATGTGCTTGTCCCCCTTTCTAACTGCCTTATCTCCCCATTTCCTTCCAATTTACATACCAATATTATTTGGAACTTTGTATGAGCTCTCAGCTGTGCCCATGTAGCAGCCATGGAGCACTTTAATGCATGTGTGAATGCACATAATATTGGGCATGCTAACTGTACACAACTGCCACTGGGTCTCAAGATCACTCATAGTAGAACATTTCCACTTACATGGCTAATTTCATTTATTCAGCTGTGAATATTCATTGTGCAGTACTGCTTCTGACATGACTGTGCTAAGGAGCTACCCCTGTACACCTAATTCTTCATAGGCCGTAGCATGCTAACATTACAGTGCTACTTATAGCATAGTTGGGTTATGTTTATTTTTGAATATCCCCTTTATCTTTTTTGTTTTTATGAATGAGCTGCAGTTGGTGGTTTTCTACACTAATTCAGAGGTACGTTTTAATCAATTTTCTAAACAACATTAAATACTTTTGTGATATTATTTTAGAAGTCCAGGGAAACTTAGTTGATTTACTTAGTGCTTAATCAGTTGCCATTTGATGGCTTACACTTTCAATGATCTGTCAGAAATCCAGTTGTACTGATAGTGTGTGTGTGTGTGTGTGTGTGTGTGTGTGTGTGTGTGTGTGTGTGTGTGTGTGTGTGTGTGTGTGTGTGTGTGTGCTGGGAAAGCACAGAGGTAAGCAGTACTCCCTCATAACTTTTGTTTTTTGGGGTATATTTCCTTCAGTATGGAGTTGACATATTCTCTCAATGTTTAGTAGTGGGTTTGCTGTGATCTCCAGTCTCTTTCTGCATTCTATAGGCAGGCAGAGTGGCATTCTATAGGCAGGCAGAGTGGCAATGATAAATGACAAAAAAAAAAAAAAAACGGCAAAAAAGATGTGCAGCAGAATCCCACTGTATCCATAAAAACGGTGTCAGGAATTTAATTAAAATATCCACTCTAATCATGTTTTACATAATAATACAAGTTGTTAAGCACTTTTACTTCTTCGGCTACAGGGGCATCATCAGAACTGAAAAGAGACAGCTGAAACCTCAGTGTATGCCATTACAAATACCAGATCAGTAATGCTAAATGATCCTAAGTATTTGTGTGTGTGTGTGTGTGTGTGTGTGTGTGTGTGTGTGTGTGTGTGTGTGTGTGTGTGTGTGTTACAGTATATGGCACTGATAGACTGCTGCCTCATCTATGTATTCAGTGGTTAGGTTCTGCCGTGTACCCACCACTTGCTGAGATACATTGCAAAGCTCTGAGACTGTAAACTAAATTTATTGAGCAGAGGAGATGTAAACATGGATGGAAATACTGGTCTATATCCATAGCTCATGCTCTCTTTCTTCAAGTGAGTGTAGCTCTCTTTCTATGTCTCTTTCTTTCTATTTACTTTTAGTTTTCTCTATCTAGAGATAGCTCTCTCTCTCTCTCTATATATATATATATATATATATATATATATATTTATATCTATATATATATATATATATATATATATATATATATATATATATATATAGATATATATATATATATATATATATATGGGTCTATATTACCAAATCGAAAAACCCTTTACGAGAATACCTAAATGTCGACAGCTATAACACGAACTGCAAAAATTCCGAACACACTAAACAGCGAAAAATAAAATAATGAACTGTCATAGTCAGCCAACCCCACCACCCGCTACATATTACCCACCCAAACAAAATAAATAAACCACATACATACACTAACTAAACCCTACTTCTAACCTACAGTAAAGCACCAAAATCCTACTTCTAACCCTACACTAAACCCCACATACACAACTAACTATGCACTATCCTTAACCCCTCCCTAACCCTAGGGTCCGTAACTACTGCACACATCCCCAACAGACATACACCCAGGAAAAAAATAAATAAATAATATACATACATACAGTTAAATAAATCCCTACTTCTAACGTTACATTATATCTTACATACATAACCTATCTATTCACTTACCTTAGCCCACATCCTAACCCTAAAGTCCTATCTATCGCACACTTACCTAATGGAGCTATACCGCAGATGGGCCAACCATTACACTTAGACATTTCAATTTTCGCTATTTTAGTCATTTGGCATTTCCGTCTTTCACCCAGTCCATGTCGCTCTTTTCATATTTGCGATTACGGTCTTTCAATCTGGTAATAGGAACCTATATATATATATATATATATATATATATATATATATATATATATATATATATCTATACATAGTGAGAGAGCTATAAATAAATACATACATAGACACACACACACACACATAGATGCACACACACACACACACACACACACACATTTTTTTCATATAGTACAGCGCCCAGGTTGTGTGAAGTGCCATGTGCCATATAAGGAAATGGCCCACAGATGGGATTGAAAGAATTCATATAGATCGAAAGAGGAAGACTGTTTCTCTTCCCTTATGTCGCACCTCCTCCTTTGTGAAAAGGGTTGCTTCTCACCATCATTACAATCATCATCACTATCATTACCAGCCCCCTTTTTCTATATTGAGTCAGGGTGTCACATCGACTGTTACTACTTCTCTTGATTCAATGCCAGCGTCCTAACTTTTTTGACACTCACAAGTCATTCATTCATACATGCATGAAACACTGTAATCTGTTCTCTTTTACCTTCTCTGCAATTGGAGCAACTTTGGTTTCTACTCTAATGACATTACTTCTTCATTTGTCACATAACGTGCATCCTGCCACCCATCTCAGACACCTCATCTACCTCACTTCTTACCTTTTCAACTGTCCAGGTTTCTGAACCGTACAGAACTACTGATAGCATCACTGTTTTATACACCTTGCTACCCAGCTTCTTTGGCATTCTTCTGTCACACACTATCCCTGACACCCTGGCAGTTGGCTGCAGCCCCACTGATTCTAGGTTTGGTCTCTTTATTCAGACTTTCTTTATCCTCAACCACCCCTCCCAGATACTTGAAGCTGTTAAACTATTCCACTATTTTCCATTATGTTTTCAAGTTCAACTTCTTTTAATTTCTACCATTAGCTGCCATTACACCTGCCTTGTCTGCACTCAGTTTCATCCCATGACACTTTCTTATCATTTGCTGATGTTCCTGTTTGGAGTGTTCTTGTAATGTGGCATATTCTGTATATAGCAGCTTTGTTTGTCTGTCCCATCCAGTCTGCTGCTAATATAGTCCATCATAAGTATGAACAGCAGTGTGCTCAGATCTGAACCCTGATGGACACCCAACACCACAGGGACTCCATCTGTAAGTCCGAACACTGTTCATGCTTGTGTCACTCGATTCCTATACATAGTCTGTACTAATTCTACCAGTGGTTCTAGGACTTTGAACCATCACATGACTGTCCAAATCAACTTTCTTGGGACATTATCATATACTTTCTCCAAGCCAAGAAATGCCCAACTGAAATCTTTTCTCATCTCTACCTTCTTCTGCTGTAGATAAATGGTAACTTGTACAGCATATTGATCTGAATCCAAACTGCTTATCTCCATCTTACTTCCATCTGCTCTGTGTATTCAGTTATTAATCAACCTGCCCAGCAGTTCCATGCAGTGAGAAAGGGGTTTGATACCTCTGTACTGCCTGAAGTTGTGGCAGTTCCCTTTGTTCTTGTACACTGGCACTAGAATGCCTATTCTCTAGTCATCTGGGATAGACCTTTTTCCTTCATATTTCTGAGTATCTTCAGAGAGCAACTCCTTCATTCTAACTTATACAACATCTTGATCATATCTGCTGTGACCTCATCTGAGCTTGCTTCTTTGCTGTTCTTATGTATTCTTCTTCAAGGATGGGTTCTTCTTCCTCTTTCATTTTAAGCTGTGCCTGAGGACTGGTGAAAATGTATATTCATATAAAATGCTCATTGTAACTACCAATGTTTGCCACTTATATTCTTACAGTTCAAAATAATCACAGCAAGAGGTTCTCCCGTTTGATTCTCAGATGGAGCGCCTTCTGTGTGGAGTCTGCATGTCCTCCCAACGGTCGAGTGGCATTCGAAAGACATGCATAGGGCATGCCTTCGTTGAAGGTTGGGCATCAAGCTGGCACCTCGGCACCGTAAAAATCTATTGCCAATCATTAGTTCTGCTGTGGTGACCCCTAACCAGGAAAAAAACGGAAGAAGAAGAAGATTCTTACAATTCAAAATAACTGTTAACATCATCATAATATCTATAAAATCCCAATAGATGGCACTTAAAATAATATTTTACACACACATACACACACACACACACACACACACACACACACAGACACATAGGTTCATAGGAGGTTACTAGGCTAGCAGCCCTAGAGCCTTTACAAGCCAAGCCATGTTAATCCCATGTATCTCCAGTTGTTCTTTTTGGGTAGTTTGCAGAGCAATTTTATGAACAGAGCAGGTCTGTGATCAACATGTGCTAACACTGTCCATGAGGGACATGGGTGCTACACCAGGGACAAATTTCTGGCCTCCTATCCAATTATCCAGGTTGCGTTTGAATAGGGTCAGTGAGGAGCTCTGTTTTACATGAATAGGAAGTCTATTCCAGAGAAGAGGTAGTCTCTGGGAGATGTATCTGCCTCTCCTTCATGTTCTGTTAATGTCACAAGCTAGGCTGATATCCCTAGAGTGAGTGATTCTTGTGCCATTTAACTTGAAGATGTGCAGCATTTCCCTTAGGGCAGGGTCAGAGATTGTCCTATAGGCCAGGCACAAGTCACCTCTCAGCAGCCTATAACATACAGAGTAAAGTGACAGGGTTTTCAGTCTGTCCACATAGGTCATGGTTTGGAGTCCCTGCATTTTCTTAGTGAAAAACCTCTGAGGTCTCTCCAGCTGCTGCAGGACTCTGGTGAGGTACATGCAAAAGGTTGCGTTATACTCTATTAGTGGTCTGATGAGGGTGGAGTACAGTGCAGTTATAACATCCCTTGACCTGGATGCTATGTCCTTGTTTGTGAGGTGTGCTATGTAGAAGGCTTTCCTTACTACTGTGGAAACCTGGTGGTCAAAGTTCAGATTGCTATCAACCTGTGTTCCCATGTCTTGCACCACTTGGTTGAAATTCGGGGGGTGGGGTGGGGGCGTGCTGTCAATATTGTAATTTGTAGGGAATTCCATTCTGCCAAAGAGAATGATGCATTTTTTTTTTTTTTTGCATTTAGTTTACACCATGGCTTTAGCACAGTCATTTGTTAGTGTTAGCCCTTTTTGTAATATGTTGACAGCATTGGGGGACTCCGTGATTGCTCCCAGTTTGCAATCATCAGCGAACTTGGTGAGCCAAAGGCCATCTGCTTTGGCCTGGACTTCTGAGAAATAGAAACCAAGCAGTAAGGGGCCCAGCACAGACCCCTGTGGTACTCCACTGGTGATGGGTCTACTGGTGGAGGTGGAGTCACCAAGTTTGACAGAGTGTGTTCTGCCAGTGAGCCAACTGGATACCAGTCAAGTAATGTAAAGGTTAATCCCTAGCTGGGAGAGTTTCTCAATGATGCTAGAGTGGGGAATTGTGTCAAAAGCCTTGACAAGGTCAAGATAGGCTGTGTGTAATTCTTACCTTCATCCATGGCATTCTCAAAGAAGTCTACCAGGTTTAATAAGCATGATCTACCCTTAACAAAGCCAAAGTGGGTTAGGTCCAGCATATGGAGGTCACCTACGGCCTTGCAGATGAGGCTGGGTTGACTCATGGGTTTGTAGCTCTCAGGGTCACTTGATGACCCCCGCTTTGTGCAGGGGGATTATTGTTGCTGTTCTTCATTCTGCAGGAACATAGCGATTTTTCAAGCTATGATTAAAGAGAATGCCAAGTCGGTCCACTGTGTGTGTGTGTGTGTGTGTGTGTGTGTGTGTGTGCAGATCCCTATCAAAACACCGACATGCCACAAACCCGACACTCAAAACAACGACACCAAAACACCGAAAACGCACAAAACCGACAACTCACAAAACCGAACACCATAACACCGACACCCAAAACACCGACACACAAAACGTAAACTACACATAACACACAACTATACATGCACTAACCCTAACCCAAACCCTAACCCTAAGGTCCGACACTACCGCACACTTACCCTACCTGCACCCTAACCCTAACTCACTTAACCCGCCACTAAACCTACATTCCATCACTATCGCACACTTACCCTACCCGCACCCTAACCCTAACTCAGTTAACCCGCCACTACACCTAAAGTCCGTCACTACCGCACACTCACCTTTCCCGCACCCTAAGCCTAAATCCTACACTATCTCACACTTACCTGTCCGCTCCCTAACGCTAAATCCCTCACTATCGCACACTTACCTGTCCGCTCCCTAATGCTAAATCCCTCACTATTGCACACTTACCTGTCCGCTCCATAACGCTAAATCCCTCAGTAGTACACACTTACCTGTCCGCTCGCGCTCACACGTTGCCCATGTCGGTATTTCGGCTGTCGAGATTTCACATTGTCGATCATCTGTCTCGTCGGTCTTCTTATGTCGGTCTTCTTAGCGTCGGTGTTTCGGCGTGTCGATGAAGTCAAGGAGACCCGTGTGCGCACATATACAGTGCAATGAAAAAATATTTGCCCCTTCCTGATTTCTTATTTTTTTGCATGTTTGTCACACTTAAATGTTTCAGATCATCAAACAAATGTAAATATTAGACAAACATAACCCAAGTAAACACAAAATGCAGTTTTTAAGTGATGACTTTATTTATTAAGGAAAAAAAAACTATCCAAACCTACATGGCCCTATGTGAAAAAGTAATTGCCCCCTAAACCTAATAACTGGTTGTGCCACCCTTAGCAGCAACAACTGCAATCAAGCGTTTGCGATAACTGGCAATGAGTCTTTCACATCGCTGTTGAGGAATTTTGGCCCACTCTTCTTTGCAAAATTGTTTTAATTCAGTCATATTGGAGGATTTTCGAGCATGGACCACCTTTTTAAGGTCATGCCACAGCATCTCAATTGGATTCAAGTCTGGACTTTGACTAGGCTACTCCAAAAGTTTTATTTTGTTTTTTTAAGACATTCAGAGGTGGACTGGCTAGTGTGTTTTGGATCATTGTCCTGCTGCAGAACTCGTGTGCTTCAGCTTGCGGTCACAAACTGATGGCCGGACATTCTCCTTCAGGATTTTTTGGTAAAGAGCAGAATTTATGGTTCCATCAATCACAGCAAGTCATCCAGGTCCAGAAGCAGTGAAGCAGCCCCAGACCATCACACTACCACCACCATGTTTGACTGTTGGCATGATGCTCTTTTTTCTGAAATGCTATGTTACTTTTACACCAGATGTAACGGGATGCACACCTCCCAAAAAGTTCAACTTTTGTTTCGTCAGTCCACAGAATATTTCCCAATAGTCTTGGGGATCATCAAGATGTTTTTTTGGCAAAAGTGAGATGAGCCTTTATGTTCTTTTTGGTCAGGAGTGGTTTTCGCCTTGGAACTCTGCCATGCATGCCATTTTTACCCATTCTCTTTCTTACGGTTGAGTCATGCACACTGACCTTAACTGAGGCAAGTGAGGCCTCCAGTTCTTTAGTTGTTGTTCTGGGTTCTTTTGTGGCCTCTTAGATGAGTCATCACTGCGCGCTTGGGGTAATTTTTGTAGGCCAGCCACTCCTGGGAAGTTTCAGCACTGTTCCATATTTTCTCCATTTGTGGACAATGGCTCTCCCCATGGATCGCTGGAGTCCCAAAGCTTTAGAAATGGCTTTGTAACCTTTTCCAGACTGATAGATGTCAATTACTTTGTTTCCCATCTGTTCCAGAATTTCTTTAGATCACAGCATGAGTTTCTTTAGATCGCCACATGATGTCTTCCTTTTTGGGATCTTTTGGCCTACTTCACTTTGTCTGACAGGTTCTATTTAAGTGGTCTCTTGATTCAACAGGTCTGGCAGTAATCAGGCCTGGGTGTGGCTAGTGAAATTGAACTCAGCTTTCCCAAAAATGTGATTAACTACAGTTACTTCAGGATTTAACAAGGGGGGGCAATTACTTTTTCACATACGGCCATGTAGTTTTGGATAGTTTTTTTCCTTAATAAATAAAATCATCACTTAAAAACTGCATTTTGCATTTACTTGGGTTATTTTGTCTAATATTTGACTACTATTTAAATTTGTTTGATGATCTGAAACATTTAAGTGTGACAAACGTGCAAAAAAATAAGAAATCAGGGAGGGGGCAAATACTTTTTCATTGCACTGTAAATATATATATATATATATATATATATATATATATATATATATACACACACACACACACACATATATATATATATATATATATATACATATCCCTAGACTCTACTTAATTATTTCAGAATTCACTCCTGTCACAACAAGGGAGAACTGTCTTAAACAGATCCATGTGGAAGAAGCCTTTCTGCAAGGTAGAGATGACCATATAGAACAGCCTGCCCCAATCTTTTATTTTTATTTATTGCAGAGGTAGTGCACTGATCTTAATGGATCATTCGCAGGCACAACCTGGAAATTTAGTGCTATCTATAATCCTAATGCAACATACGGTATTCTGCATAGAATATCTTCCCAAAGTATTTTCTTGTACATCTGGCTAGTTTTGTAGGCTAAATACATTGTAATTTTGAAAATGATTAGGGTGTAAACTTTTAAATGAAGTATTTCCTAACCTTGTACATAATACCAACTAATTCTATAATACTGTTTCCTTTGACATTCTGATTTTACCTTAATGTGGAACATCTACATATGTTAAGCTAATTTTAAAGCATACATTGTATAGTGTAATCTACATAAATGGCTCTATGGCTGACGTATGCATGACTTGTTTGTCAGCTCACTTAAACAGTCATAAAAAAACAGACAAATTGATTAAGTAAGTAATAACCACACAAATATTTATTTATTTAATTATTTATTGATACTTGCATTTGTTGACTCCAGGTTTGGCTGAATGTGGCAAAGTAAAAACAGTTTACTAGAAGCAAATCTAAACATTGTCCACGCTGGCTTTATGACAGTTTAATAACACACGGGTATTGTTTTTGACATAAACAAGACATAGACCTGCTATGCAGAGAATACAATTTGTAAGAGCATTAGGACCTAGGATACCTTTGGAGAAAGTTTACAGTTCTGTAGCCTTCCACATCGATTAGTAAGTGTTGTTCAGACATGTCCATACAAGCAGAAGAAAGCACAGAGCATAACATAATTTGATGAACCAGAGGTTTGCACAGTAAATGCAGTAATACTCTTAAGTGCTGAAGAAAGCAGAATGTGTTCTCAGAAGCTATAAGGTTAACATTTGTCACTTTCCTTATGCACAAAGATTAATTCAATATGAGGCATTTTCTATGAGAATATTCTTAAACATAAAATTAAATGATGTGTCTGAAAAAGATCAGTGTTCATCAAGTAATACTGATTTCCCAGCAGGAGTCCATGTAACGTACATGGCCTGTGCTGTGAATGAATTCAATTCCCAGTTTATAGCCCTCAAGTCTCTCATCTTTGTTCAAGTATAGAAAAAGATATCATACACTAATAAATACCACATCAGCAAATTACAACAAAAGTGTCACACATTGTCTCAAAATAATTCCTTTTTGATTGATGGCTGTCACACAAGTTCTTTGTTTTACAATTTTCTCCTGTGAATGACAACAGGTGATCTTTACAACACAAGTTAAAGAAGACAAGGATAATGTTCCCTTCACACTTTCTAAAATGAAAATGTTGCAATGAACATCCAGATGTAGACTGTGTCACCCTTTTGGAAACACAGCAAAATATTTAGCAGTCAAGACATTTCTCCATTTTCTAAAAAAAGGATGCTGAAGAAATAATTATTAGTTTAGGAAGGCATCTGGACTTTCTTATATGTGCCAGATGAAGGCTGCAGTGATGAAGATACATAGGAATCAGTTTATTTTAACAGTTTTCATTCTGCATTACTTGAAAATGAATTAGTTTAGATATACTGATCCAGTCAGCGATGCAGTATAAAAAAGAAATATGGATGCAGAAAATACCTTCTAACAGACCAGAGAATTATTTATGAGACTAGTTTTTGAGAGGTGTGCAACCTTTTCAGTTCTAGTCAGCAGAAACAGACATGGCAGCATGAGAAATTTATTTGAAACTGTCAAGAAGAGAAACAAGGACAGAAAAACAATAGCTCTGAAGTTCATGCAGAGTAAAATATAGACATTGGTCGTTGAGCTAAGAAGGTAAGCTTGTGCTATATTCAGTCACTCTTAAGACCTTGGATGTACTTACTTTTCCTTGACAAGAAGTAATATCAGAGGAAAACCAAAACACAAGAAGAAAGGCACGGACAGCTTCAGTAAATCCACTGCAGGGTCTAGATGTAAAAGCATACAACTCTAGGACACCTTTCAAAAGTCAGCCCACATAGCTGCAAAATAATTAAGCAACTTGTTTATACCAATGTATCTGACAGTTAGATCCCAGAGGGATTAAGAATCTACAATACTCAATGCTGACATACGAAAATTACAGAGGAGCTTAATAAAAGTCTAATATTTGTTTCAATTTGAGGTCAGAGTAGAAGACGTGATAATCATTTAGGTGAATTTATGACAAAGGTGTCTATCAGATTCTGTTCATGGATATTACTTGTTTTCTTGACTCCATCAAATACTTGCTTTTTTACCTTAAAGTGGCTACTACCCAGCACAGACCTTCACCCACAGGATGCAGTTACCAATGTATGAATCCAAAAAAGCCAATACAGTGCAGTTACTTTTTAATAACAAGTGGAGGATTGGAAAACAGGTTTCCTATAACTTTAATCAAGTCATGGAAGCATTAAGACATGCTACTAGCATGTGCAATGTATGACAGCATGCAATCATACCAGGCAGCAGTAAGTAACTTATAAATATTCTGATACGAAAAAAGGAAAAACAATGTTTCAGTATCTTGTCATGCTAAAGAACTGCTCCACACTTTAATGTAGTTAAGGTTATCTCAATGTTACTTTTTTTTTTCTCGCTGTGTTAACACACAGTTCACAGAAACCTGCCACTACCTTTTAAGTTTTTCATTTCCATTTTTAACCAGTTACTGGTCAGAAAAGTTCCACCACCTTTTTCTCCACTCAGCTCAAACTGTTTCAGAAATTAAGTTGTCTTAGTCTGGATGACATTTGCTAGGCATGTTGCTTTGTATCATATTCTGGTGACTGCCTACAGTTTTACATCCCAAGGCTGTCTGGATGCAATCAACAAAATGCTGTAAAGCACACATAACTGCTTTGGAACTTCTTTAAAAGGTAAGTACTAAATTAATCTTTATATGAGGAGCAGAGCTGACTTACACTGCAATACACATCATATATATAAAATAAAAAAAGCAAATCAACAACCAAGCACCTTAACACTTCCAAGAAAACAAAATTCTGTCACAACGCTCACAGTTTTTTGGACAGGACGGAGCACAATGACTTATCTGCACACTTTTGCAGATGATTAATTACAAAACAGGGATAAAGAACTTCTAACATGAGGCATCTTCATTGATCTAAGCACAGATTTTGACAAAATTGGCCACACTTTTCTTATCAATTCTCTTTTAAAGACTTTTTCTCAAATGGATACTTAACAGCATTTCTTGGAAGCAGCCTCTGTAACAGTTTCATTCACCAAAGGAGACTATTAAGGTTCAGTTTTGTCCTCCCATGCTACTTTCTTTGTTCTTCTATGAACTGCCATCAGACTTTTTCTCAAGGACAAGAGTCCTTAATGAGATTTGAAGTCATGACCCCTGGTTTACTAGACCAGTGCTCTAACCACTGAGTTACAAGGCCACTCATCACTTCCTATGCTGATGATAATGTCATCTGCTGTTCTGACCAAAATAGCACTCTTACTAATCTCCAACAACAACAGCAACAACAAGACTTCCTAAAACTCAGTTCTTGGCTAAACTAAAACAAACTTGTATTCAGGTAAAAAGCAATGTTATTTGGAACCCCACAAAAGTTAAATAATGTAAACCCAGATTAGCAGCTGCCATCAACAGCACTGACAATTTAGAAACAGTCCAGTTTTTCAAATACTTTGGTATCTGGCTAGACCCAGCATTCACTTTCATTAGCTACAGCCACATTACCAAAGCAAAGGTCAACAAACTTCTCTTCTGCTTATGGAAAATTTCACATTTCATAACCCTCAAAAGCTGAGCCTTCAGTAAAGGCATACTCCTTTCACAACTAGAATATGGACTAACAATGGTTGTGTCTGCCCCCAAATACATCTGACTACACTCCAAATGCCATTTAACAAAATCTGCAAGTTCATAACCCTCTCGAAGAATGGAGTACCACCAAAATGGTTATCCATCCCACAGAACATCTCCCTCCTTCTAGGTACCCTTATCTTTAAACTCCTATATCTAAACATGTTCACCTACATCATATCCAGACTTTTTCAAAACCCCCTGCAAACATGCAACCTAAGATCACCAACATAATCAGCCCAAACTATCCAGGTACCATAAACCCTCATGACCAATACCAATTATGTCATCACCATACTTCTTCTAAAATCATGGCAAACTATACAGAAGGGCAAAAAAATCCTTATTGTTACTCAAAAGCTTTATTATAGAATTTAAAAACCAACTCCTCAAAGAATTGCAATGCCACTGCTATCCAAAAGGAGACATTATGTAAGTATCCCACACAAGCCCCATGAACCTGTAATTATCCACTAATCATCTCTCCAAAAACTGGGAACCATTTCTAATACCCTCCTTGTTATGTCTCCTCTTCCTTACTACCTCCATCAGACCTTCCTATGGCACTCTGCATCTCCACACCTCCCTCACCTCCTCCTATCTACTACCACTGTGTTGTACACAGATATGTGCTTTATATAAAACTACCTCCCTTTGCCATATACAGACATACTGATTTTTCGGTACTTATGTATTATCGCAACCAGATTTGGAAGTCGTCCTACTTCCTAATGTTATGTTATGTTATGCCAAAAGTCATTTATCCTCCACTAGCAAGGGTTGTTTAAAGTGAAAATCACTTTCCTATCACCTTGGTTGTGCAACAGGGACAGGAATACTGGCCCAATTCCACCTTCTGGTTTGTGTCCTTTACTGCCGTAACTGAGGCTAAGAATTAGTTAAGGCATACAGTTCCAGCTTGCCTCTAACACCGGGTACTCAGGCTTTTCATTACTGTGTTTCTTTACGGGTCCATTTTTAAAGTTGTTATTTTGCTGTGATGTTAAGTAGGGCTGAAATAAGGTTGTGAAGGCTGTTTTTCTTCCATGCTTTCACATATTATTTTTAAAGTGTGTTTTTTTTTTTTTGGTGTTTTATAGCACTGCAATCCTGACCAAGAGGCTTTGGCTCAACTCAGGGTAGAATCCCCATGTTTTATTATGCCCTGTCAAATGTGATTCGTTACATTCATTGTCTCTGTCCTAATACACGGTATGTATGTGATTATCCACTAAACTATTGTGGCTGTCGATATGTGCTGCATGTTATCCAGAAAGCAACTGTAATGGAAACCTTTGACAGGCCTATGATTTCCTGTTTGGAATTCCTGAGCGCCTCACAAACGACAACTGTGAATTTAAGTAGTATTGCCTTTCACAGGACCAGCCTTGCCCACTCCTGTAATAATGAGAAAGTTGAAATTTATGTGAATAAATAACAGACTCAGCACTAACACACTTGTAAAAGTTAATGTACTGGCTACTTTTCTCCAGGTCAACCTCTCTTATATCTATTCCTCCTTAACTCCTCCTACATCTCAGTTGCTTCCAGTGTCTTTTACAGTGCTACTGTTTTCAATCTGCTACCTTTTCTTATGCCATCCTATTTTCTACATCTCCTGTTACAAACAGAGAAATTATAGATTTACAGATAGTCTCTGCAACACATAATAAGTTTGGGACAAGGTTGTCTCTCTACTGTTTACTTTATGACAATTACAACATGGTACTGTAATACTGCTGTGACCATATTACTGTGTCTTTCTCTCTTCCTCCCACAATGCACTGCATAGTTTATAACCTTACTTTGGTGTTCCGCACCATTTTCACTCCCCCCCCCCCCTTCTACAACACACTGGTGCTACGGTGATGTGCGGTCTGTAGGACACTATTAGCTATTACTGTTCTATGTAAGTATTTTTAAGTACTATATCCTAAGAAACATTTTTCAACCTGGTCTTTTCCTGTGAAGTTATACTTGCATTGCTCATCTATAATAGTACAAATTGTATGATTTATGGTAGTGTTTCATACACTAACATCTATCCTAGGTGTCTAACCTCAAAAGCGTCTTATTCTATCTTGTCTAGTTGGTCACCAACAGGGTTGTCATACCTGACTCCCTTGTGGATATAATTTAATGCTCCTTTCTAGACCTTTACTGTTTGTTAGAGGCTTCTTGGGTTCATATGGATGGCGCAGTGGTGCAGCGGTAGCATTGTTGCCTCACAGCAAGAGGTTTTCTGGTTGAAGTCTTGGCTGGAGTCCCTTCTGTGTGGAGTCTGCATGTCCTCCCTGCATTTGTGTGGGTTTTCTCTGGGTACTCTTTTTCCTCCCACATTACAAAGACATGTGGCTGGAGCATTTCTCCCTGGGCCTCTGCTGAAAATAGGCTTCATTCCAAGTTGTACTTTCCTGGTAAACAAATGTAAAATAAAATAAATATGTATTTATTGTACTTCCTGGTATACGTAAATATTTTTTTAAACTTTTACACAACTCCTGAATAGTAGCTACTTGGTGACTTATGCTGTTCTAACATACATTACGGCCTGATAGTTCACTATTTAATTCTAAGAATCCTTAAGTGTAGCTATGTTGCTAACTAAGCAGTTCTAGCATTGATGATGTTGATAAGCTGTTCTACTTGCATGCACATAATATTTTAGTTAGACTTTGAGGCAAAGCTGTTCATTGTGTATACATTTCTGTATGCTTACTAATGTTAGTAATTTTCTTAAATGTGAATGCATATCTGAATGCTTACTGATGTTAGTAATTTTTTAAATGTGTATGCATATTTTTTATGATGTTAATATTTTCCAAATGTGCCTATCTAATTCTTAACTGCTTCTCTTGAACTTATCTCAATCTACACAGCTAATATTTCTCAGCTCTATTCCTCCTTTACTATTGTCTCTTCCACCCTCACTCTTATGTCTCTACTGCCCTCTTTCATAAGTTTCTATTTTATATTATTTTTTATAGGAAATAAACCCCACAGATCTCACAGCCAACACAGAAGTCAAACTGTCATACCAGAAAATAAATGCATCTAGATCGCTCCTATCTACTGGCCATTGTAGAGCCTCGGCAGCTCAGTACTTGTAAAGTCTAAATCTGATTAAAGATACATTATAGAAACTTTAGGTATCGTTTCCTAGTACCTGTCGCACATCATCAGAATGCACATCACCCCCTTCCACTTCCTTTTAAACTGGCACTCTCCTACTTTACACAGGCTTTTTCCTCTCACTTATTTATAATATCACTCTACAATGACCTTCTCAATAACTAACACACCTGTACCCATTACTTTTCTCCAGGTCACTACCTCTCTTATATATATCTCTCCTTAACTCTTCCTACATCTCAGTTGCTTCCAGTGGCTTTTACAGTCCTATTGTTTTCAATTTGCTACATTTTTTTTACCCCGTCCTATTTTCTACACATCCTGTTACAAAGAGAAAAATTACAGACTTATACATAATCTCGGCCACACATAATACATTCAGAACAAGGTCCCTCTCTTTATGCTGGGGCTCACTCCACTCCCTTACCCTACCCCTATTCCCACTCACTCCCACTCTCCTGACCTTTATACTTAATAGGATGCTCTCCTACTCATTATCATCCAATTACAGCTCAGCCTCTCTTTTACTCCAACCACATTTACATCCACACTACTCCCCTCACTCGCACATTATCTATAGTCTCAAGTCTCCTCATATGAAAGCCCCCACCCATTCTCCCTGCTCCATATACACCAACCATAAACAAAATAGTACAAACCCTACCCATTCCTGTAACATAACTACAAAGGATCTCACCATTTACCTCGCCTCTTCACAGGACAAAATGCTGTCCCTACCCTGTATAACAGTTATAACCCTCATTATTACAGCACACTTAACCCCCTAACATCACATTATTAGCCCAAAGTCTCTAACAAAATTCCCCACCTGCCCAAATCCTACACAGGAGAAACCAGCTTTATTACTAATATCACCATCAATTTACAACCTTTTAAATTGCCTCATTCATAGTAACCCCATACCAATTAAATACTCCCATTTCTGCAAAATACAACAATTTTAAATCAAAATACCAAATAGCATCCCAAATCATACTTAGTGGCAACATACAGCCAAAACCTGGTTCTACAAACAACAGGAACACCCTACGCAACGAAACTAATAACATTCTCAATTTCCCCAGAAAACCCACAGACCTCCTAATACTTAACATCAACATTAGAAGCATACTGAATAAAATATCTGAACTACATGCCACACTGGCCCTGTACTCCCCTCACATAGTTCTTCTTACAGAGACTTGGCTAAAACCACAAATCAATGATAATGAATTCATCCCCCCAGGTATAACATAGGTTCATAGGTAGGTACTAGGCTATTGGCCCTAGGGCCTATACAAGCCTAGCCAAAAAGGTACCCTGGCTTTCGCCATCCAAGAAAATAATTTTCCTGTGCCCCTGTCAAACAGAACCACAGAAGTGATCCCCGGGGTAAATTTTCTATTACCCATCCAATCATTAAGATTTTTTCTTGAATAGTGCTAATGAGGAGCTCTGTTTGACATAGATAGGTAGTCTGTTCCAGAGTATGGGAAGTCTCTGGGACAGGAATCTATTCCTCCAGCATGTTCTGTTTATTGTGGTGACAAGGTTTAGGTCCCTAGAGCATGTAGCTCGGAGGGATTGGGATTTCTTTAAGTGGAGCATGTCCAATAGCTCTGGGTTTGACATAGCTTTGTATGTTAGGCAGAGATCGCCTTTGAGTAGGCGATATGTGACGGTGTAAAGCTGGAGTTTTTTTAATTGGTCTGTGTAGGGCATCTGTTTGAGGCCAATAATCCTCTTTGTGAGGTATTTCTGCAGCCTTTCCAGTTGTCGTAGATGTCTTGTGAGGTACATACCAAAAGGGGTGTTGTACTCCATAATGGGTCTAATGAGTGATGAGTAGAGGGGAACAATTACCTCTTTTTTTCTGGATGAGAAACCTTTTGTGATGAGGTGTGCCATGTAGAAGGCTTTCCTGATCACTGTAGTGATGTGATTATCAAACAAGAGACAACTGTCCACCTGTGTCCCAAGGTCTCTTGTCACACTTTTGGTGCTAAGTAGACTACTGCCTATGTGGTAGTTCATGGGTACAGAGTTTTTTACCAAAGGGGATGACAATGCACTTTTTGGCATTGAGCTTGAGACCATGGCTTTGACACCAGGCATCTGTCTCAGTGAGGCCCTTTTGTAGGATATCCACATCATTAGGAGTTTCGATTATGGCTCCTGCTTTACAGTCATCTGCGAATTTAGTTAGCCAAAGATGACCTGTGTTGGCCTGTACTTCAGAGAAGTAGATACCAAACAGGAGAGGACCCAGGACTGAACCCTGTGGTACTCCACTTGTCACTGGTCTGAAGTCTGATTTGGAGTCTGCTACTTTCACAGTGTGGGTTCTGTCAGTAAGCCAGTTGGCAACCCATTTTATGACATAGGGATTTATACCTAGTTTAGTGAGTTTATCTATAATTCCAGAGTGGGGGATGGTGTTGAACGCCTTGGCAAGATCTAGAAAGGCTGTGTGAATCACCTTACCCTCATCTATGGCTTTGGTGACTGCTTCAAAGAAGTCTATAAGGTTTAGGAGACATGATCTGCCTTTTACAAACACGAACTATGTGGGGTCCAGAGTTTGGAGATCTCTAATGTCTTTGTTTATGAGTTCTGTGATGATACGTTCCATGGCCTTCAGATCAGGCTAATGGGGCAGTAGTTTCTGGGGTCTGTTGTGGTCCCCCCTTTGTGGAGTGGGATAACCGTCACAGTGCGCCATTCAATGGGCACAAAGCCTGAAGTGAGGCTATGACTGAACATAGTACTAAGGTGGGGTGCCAGTTCATTCTGTAGTTCATGTAGAAGGCAGCCTAGGATTTTGTCAGGTCCCATGGATGCTGTGTTCTTGGCTTTGGAGAGTGAGGTTTTCACATGTGCAGCCGTGATTACAGAACTTTGCATTCTTCTGGTATAAAGATGGGCCCTTTAGGGGGTGAGAGGGGGGTAAAGTTAGCACTGAACCTATCTGCCAGGATGTTGGCAATATCAGTTGGTTCTGTATATTTAGTGTCATTGTGCTGTAACTCAAGAGCAGATCTGAGTGTTGCCATTGAGATTCTTGACATAGCTATAGAATGCTTTGTGGTTGTCTTTAGAATCAGTGGCGATTTTGTTTTCATAACTAGCTTTCTAGTTAGTTCTGGGCTGCCATCAATAAAATCCCATTCTTGGACAAGGCAGGACATCCAAAAGAGGTGGAGGTATTGTACTACTCCAACCACATCAACCTACATGGCTTCACTCAATTAATCAAAACCACAACCCGAATAGATAAAACAACTAAAAAGGAGTCCATCCTAGATTGGATCCTCACTAACCGGCCATTTCAATCCTACCTCTCCGGTATCCTCCCAGACACCCTCAGTGACCACTTTCCCACCTTTGTAATAAGGCACCAAGTAAACATAATAAAGTCGGCCATCTTCAAACAAATTTGGTATACAAAGAATTTCAAAACCCAAGACTTTACACCTGAACTAAATCAATGCAATTGGAAACCACTCTCAATTCTCTCCCTAGATAGCATTGTAGACTACTTCAACAATACTTTCCTTAGTATTCTAAATCACCTTGCCCCTATCAGAACTGTTAGAACTAAAGCTAACTATGCCCCTTGGGTTACCAAAGATACCTGACTACTGCTAAAACAAATTAATAAAATAAAATACGGTGTCACAATAAAACACAAACTAATAATTAGGCATTCCTGAAATTAAAGAACAAAGCCACTGTACTGACATACAATCAAAACATAAAACAAACCCACAAAAGTTCTGGGCTGCCATCAATAAAATCCTGCAACCAGGAAAAAACATTACACCACCACCAATAATATTGCCACCCAATCCAACCAACACTTCAACAAATCCATTCTAGCTCTCACTAACAGTAATACACCTACTTCACATCCGAACCTATCATCCTCACCTGTAGACCAAAATTGCTTCTCATTACAACCTATTCCTACTAGCACAATATATAAATATTATTATAACCCACAACCCTGGCTGCTGATAAATTACCTGCAGAATACCTCATGATCGCAGCCAAAGCCATCTCATACCCCTTCTCACTGTTAATTAATCACTCTTTGTCAGAACAAAATGTCCCATCACTATGGAAAATTTCATATATAAAACAACTTCACAAAGGGGGTAACTCAGTAGAACTATCTAACTACCGACAGACTGCCATTCTATCTTCCCTGTCAAAAATCTTTGAAAAAGACATATATTTCCAAATAATTAACTATCTCTTTACTAATAAACTGCTGACCAATACCCAACATGGATTCTGTCTTAATCACAGTACATCACAGCCCTTATTAGCTTTACCAATACTGTAAATCAACACCGGAACAATGGCAACCTTGTCGCTACTCTCTTTCTAGATGTCTTCAAGGTCTCCCATGCCAAACTACTTATTGCGCTCTCCGAACTTAATTTAAACCACTCCACTCTAGCCTGATTTCTGGACTATCTATCTAACTTCCAACAGGAAATAAAATGGTAAAATTCCTTATCTTCCCAACTACCTGTAACCTTAGGTATCCCCAAAGAATCCATCCTCGGTCCTCTTCTCTTCACCATATTTACCAATAAACTTCACAAAGCTATCCTGCATGCCACTCTGGTCCAGTACACTGATGACTTCACCCTAATCTGTTCTGCCCCATCACTCCCTGATCTCCAGAAACTGACACAAGAATCCATTGCCACTGTTTAAACCTGGTTAGCGAACTTTCAACTAATACTTAACCCCAAAAAACCCAGCTAATGATATTCCATTCTACAAAAAGCCATGGACCCCATTCCTCCATTCGCAATATACTCAGCTAACAACACCCATATCACACCTGACCCACACACCAAACTACTAGGAGTTATAGATCACAACATGAAATTCGATATGCATATCGAACATACAATTAAAAAAGTCCATAAAAAACCAGGAACCCTATATAGATGCAAAAAGTACCTCACCAACAACAGTAAAGCTACCATCACAAGAACCCACCTAGTATTCATACACTTCTTTATGCCTCCCCATACTCATCAAGCTAAACAAATCAGACTTAACCAAACGCTTGCCACAATAAAGTAGCAAAGTTTCCTACTAACTCACCCTAACATTACTCATCACTGCCTAGCACTCAAGCAATTATACTGGCTAGAATTACCAAACTGGTTCACCTTTAACCATCTTTCAACAGCCCACCAAATTCTATATAATCCCCAAAAAACTCCTGCACTACAAGGCCTACTGAAAATCTATTCTAGCAAATGTCTACTAAGATCCACCAACAAAGCATTAGTTGATATAACCAAAAGCAAAAATAGCTCTGGGGACTCCCTCTACTCTTCTTCTATCGCAAAACCATGGAATGCCACTCCCCTAGAAATTAGGACCACAGAAAACAAAAAGAACTTCGAAAAACTCCTCTGGTCCCATTTAAATAGGTCTTGGATATGTAACTGTTCAGACCCCGAGTAGCTCCCCCATAAGGAAACTATAAGACCCTCTCTACATAACAGTACTCAACTATACTCTTCTATATAATAGTACTACATTCATAATATTACTCAACTATGCACTTTCTACATAACAGTACTCTCTTCATAATAGTACTTAACTATACTTTGTTACTATCAATCCTTCACTACCACCTACCATTACATAATGCAAGCTCTCCTACTGCTACTTACAAATGTACAGTCTCAACGCTACCTACAGTATGTACAGATTTGCAGTTATGTGAAAATACTGTTATTAATATAACTGTATGTAACGCCCACCCAGCAACTGTATTGTATGTTTTTTCCTATGCTGTTGCATCATACTGCATATTTATCCTACGCTGATCTTAATGAGTAAGCATACATCACCACCTTTCTTTTGTTCTGCACTTAAATAACTTATGTTTATTGTATTTATTGTACTAACCATTATATGAATGTAACTATATAACTGAATTCGGTGTTTGAAATCTCACTGACAAACCTACATTTTCTTTTGATCTCATTGGTTATTCAATTCATGTGATCTTTTTCTAATAATTTGAAAGAGTGTAGTGTAGTTTTAGCAATTGTTTCTGAAGAAGTTCTAGTAATCTAGTAGTCAATGAAGTTTATTTCACTGCAATTAGAAATTTCTTATTTGGAGGAAAGCATCAAGCGTGAATGCGTTCCACAGTGGTTACAGGTTTCCAGATTTTCTAATTGTGTTCAACTCAGATACCCTTGTACAACCACTTAGTTGAATTGTTTAATAGTACTGGAATATCTGTGATGAAGGCACTAGTTAACCATTATAAGGGAAACCTGACTGTTTTAAAACCTCAGATGCATGAGTTTAATAATAGGACAAAACTATTCGACAGTTTTAAATCTCTGCTTTCACTATATTCTGGCACTGGGGCAAAAGCCGATAGACTTAGAGCTTCCATCATTTCTAGGAAACAAGGAAAGCTCCACAGAGACTTGGCAGCATATCCAGCAAACTTTGCGTACCTACTGAAGTCATTGCAGGGAGAGGTTGGTAGCAGTGATTTAACAGTCAACCACACTAAAACCTGTGTGTGTACGAATGGCATTGACAATAGACTGACAATTATTGATCAATCATCAACATCTAATGGGTCTAGTAATAGTGATAATCCTGTGGTTATTTCATCTTTGCCTCAGACTACCACAACCTCTTCTTCTTCTTCTTCTTCACTTTCTGAGCCTTTGTTCGTGGACCAGTCAGGCAACAAGCGGACACCGAAGTGGTCCAATAACACCCAGCAAAAAGGAAAAGGCAGAGGGAAGAATCAAAAAATGTTGATGTTTTGAATCTGATGACACTATTTCACTATTGAAACAAGGTTTTTTTATTTATACCCACCACATCGACCAACAAAACAAAATTGATTATTGATTTTAAACTTTATTTGAGAAAGTTTAATTTACAATGTATCATGCATAATGTTGTCAAGTTGCCCACTTGTACTGATGGGCCCACCATTAAATGTCACCCTGCAAGTTATTTATAACTACTGAGAGAATGACTTTAGAAATAAATTAAAACATAAACACAAGGTATGTAACTTTAGTGTTGGGCAAGAGTACTGCATTACGCCAACTGGTTAATCATAAAAACTTGCGGATAATGAAAGCTGATAAGGGGGATATGTTGGCTATCATCAAGATGGCCTGCTACTATCAAGCAATGTATAATCTTTTGAAGGATGAACAATGTAACAAGTCAGTAACGATGGAATTCATCCAGAGAAGTTTTTCTAACATAGATTTGACACTTTTTGATTGGTTCAGCCAGGGATGTATACATTTTCAAACCTACAGTTTCCCACAAGTTGAATATCCCAAATTGGCTCTGTTTGTTGGAATACAGAAGGTGCACAAGGACAGTATTAAAGCATCTTTCAGGCCCCTTGTGTCAGCCAGGTCCTCTAAAACTGAGAGTATTTCAGTGTGGTTGGATTATATTTTAAATCCCATTGTCCAGGATTCAAAGTTCTATCTACGAGATTCCTGACACTTTTTAGAATTGCTGAATAATTTCACTCCACCTGAAGAAAACTATTTTGCATTGCTTAATGTGGCATCCCTTTACATCAGTATTAATCAAGAGACTGGTTTAGAATATTTAAAAGAATATCTATGCAGTCACACATTTGATGCCAATAAAATTAACACTTTGTATATTTTGATGGATACTGTATTAGACAATTTTTTTTCAAATGTAACAACCAGTTTTACAAACAGATATTGGGTGTTGCTATGGGGGCAAGAGTAGCTCCTACCTTCGCCAATTTGGTTATGGCAATGTGGGAATTAAAATTTCATATCCACCACTCAAAAGCAACTAAATCTTGGCTTATTGACACACTGAACACCTTTTTCTTTTATGGAAAGGTGACTTTGACAAATTTTGTTCCTTTGTCAATTATCTAAATGACACCACTGAATTTTTGAAACTCAACATCAGTGGGTTTGGTGACAGCATTGATTTTTTAGATATTAATTTGTCATTTGATCCACAAAAGAGTGGTTTTCAAAGCAAGATCTTTAGAAAATCTACATTTGTGAACCAGTATTTTTACAGGGACAGTCTGCATCTGTTGCATATGAAGAGAGGTGTCATCAAGGGCCAGCTCATATGTTTGAGCTGACTCACCACTGATGGAGACATTTTTCTGAGTGAAATGTTAAAACTAAGAACTAACTTTGTAAACAGGGGCTAAGAAAATTCCTGGCTTGTTAAAATCAAAGAAGAGGTTGTCAAACTGAGGTACAGTTTTGCATGCCCCATTTTAAGTAATTTAAGTGATGTAGGTAACATGCACACATGTTTATCATTGTCTGACAGTGAAAAAAAGTAAGAATTTTCTTTTGGCCTTTCATCTACCAATTTCAAATGAAATGTGGCTTATTAGGGACATTATTGTTGGCAACTTGAAAATTTTATTTGACAATCCAAATTTGGTCAAAGTTATAGGAGATAAACTTTTTTTTTCTTTCAAGAGGTTATTTAACATCAAGTTCCTTCTTGAGAGACATACTCTTGACAAGCAGTCACATGGTTTGTCGACTGTTTTTGGTACCTTCTCCTACCATTTATTATTACATTCTTATTGTTCTTATTCCTCAATCCAACCAATCCAATTAATAATCCAACCATTGATAACAATAAGAAGAACATGTATAATATCAGGGATATGAGGAATAACAACAATAAGAATGTAATAATAAATGGTAGTGACACTGATACCAGTAAATCTAGTAGTACTAGTAATGTAGGCAATAAACATCCCATTGTGAATAAAACTGTGACCACAGTAGCACAGGTTCATCATGAAAATATGGATAAGGAACCAATCCCAGAGGTAGATACCAATAGCAATATAGAAATTCGAACACAGGATGCTATAAAGGATGTCACTGAGATTCGAATACTAGATGGATGTAAGCAGAAAGATGCTAGGAAAATGAGAACAGGAAGTAACAGAAACATAGATAGTAGTAATGATATAGTCCCTTTCCCTATAGCACAACAATGGACCCAAGGAAGGGACCGCTCAATGAGCAGAGGAAGGCAGAAAAGGAGAATACAGGAACAGGAGCATGTGGGACCTACAATAAAGAAAATGTGGCAAGGGACGTAAATTCCATTATATGGAATATATCTAATAGAGAATTGACAGTAGATGAAGCAAAAGTATTAGAAAAAGGACTCATTTTTATTCCATCAACTAAAAGTGATATAACTCAAACAGTTACCGATTTAAAATTATTCACTAGGAATGTACAACTAAAAGTAGATTATGGAATGGATAAACAATCTAAGTACGTTTTTAAAAAAAACAGCACATTTGTACCTAATTTACATCCACTCATAGATGCCTTTACTAAATTAGTTGAAGAGGAATTATATATACATGAAAGAAAGAATTCCAATAGAAAATGGTATGGGAATTTGACATCTAGACAACGCACAGCATTAAAGAAATTAGAGAATGATCCAAATATCATGCTTAGACCTGCCGACAAAGGTGGACCCATAGTTATTATGGATATGGAAGCATATGTAACTAGCATGAAACAGATGTTGAGCGATAATAAATATTATAGGAAGATTACAATGAATACAGTGGATAAAATAATAGAACGAGTTATAAATAGTATACATGTATTATATTATAAGAATAGAATAAATGATGAAATTTATAAATTTTGTATAACTGATAACCCTACCCTACCATGCATACAGGATGTACCCAAAATTCATAAGCACCCACAGAAACCACCTATGAGGCCAATTGTTGCTGGTAGAGGCTGGGTAACAGAGCCAATATCACTATATTTGGAAACTAAACTGAGACCAATAGTAGAAAAATACCCACACATTTTACGAGATACAAAACAATTTTTGATGAAATTATATGAACAGACTATTGATGTAACTCTAGGTGATGAAGTATGGCTTGTGACTTTAGACGTACAATCCCTCTTTACATCTATACCTAACAAACAAGGTATTAAATGTATTTACAGGAGATTACAATTTGATTCACATTATACAGACGCACAAATAGAAGTGTTATGTGATTTGATTCAGATAGTCTTAAGTAATAACATATTTGTATTCAAAGATGAAGTATACATGCAGAGGGATGACGTAGCTATGGGCACATCTTGTGCCAATAGCTACGCCAACCTCGTAATGGCTGACTGGGAAAAGCAATTCCTGTTTGAAATGGAAATGTTTAAGAGATATGTGAGATTATATAATAGATTTGTGGATGACCTTTTTCTTGTATGGACATCTGATAAAATGAACCTTCGTATTTTCTTAGATGAGATTAATGAGCACACGGAATATTTAAAATTTACCATGGAAACATCACAATATAAAATTAGTTTCCTGGATGTGTATGTGGAGAAATTAACTAATGGAATGCTAAACACAGGCATATATAGGAAGAGTTGTTATAGGAACACATTATTGCATAGAGAAAGCATGCACCCCGGCTTTGTTTTTAAAAACGTCATAAGGGGTCAAGCAATGAGAACATCAAGATTAAATTCTACTAAAGATGGCTATAATACTGAAATTGAAAATCTGAAACAACAGTTTATAGCAAGGTCCTATGGCGAACAAGAAATAAGAACAGAAATAGATAATGTATGCCATATGAGAGAAGGTAGAGCATTCCCATATTTCTCTAACTATTACAGAGAACATCTGGAACATTTAGATAATGCTAATAATGAGAATAATAACCAGACGAAGGTAGTTCTTCACTATACACAGGACATTACTTGTATTAGACAAATATATGAGAAACATTGGGGGATTTTAACAGTTAACCCCGAAATACAAGAAATAGTTGGGGAGACACCCAGGTATACCTACAGGAACAAACCTAATTTATATAGGAAATTGTGTGGATCTAATAGGATACTAGGGAAACCAATAAACAAGATAGAAAAGCAAGCCACTATACCGTGTATGAAATGTAATCATTGCAAATATATTGATACGAAGGCAACATTCACACATCCAGTCACATTGCAGGAATATAAGTTGACAGCAAAGGCCACATGTGATACCAAGCATATAGTATATATTGCTCTATGTATAGCCTGTTCTGCCTTCTATATAGGCAAAACTGATCGACGGTTGAAAGATCGTATCAGGGAACACCTATATAACATTAAAATATGTTCTACAACCAATGCCCTATCTAAACATGTTATTAATACATCTGCCGAACATACATTTAGATTTAAGGTGTTACAGAATAATTTTACTAATATTAGGAAGGGAGATATTTCCAATAAAACAGAAGAATTGGAAATGAATTGGATTATTCAATTAAGAGCCGACCAGAAACCAGGTCTTAACGATAGAATTCCTATTAAGCCTGTATTAAAGGCTAGAAAATTAAGTATAAAGTCCAAGTGAATGATTAATCATAAAGATGGACAGTAAAATACAAATGTGTATGATGGAAAAAGTATATAAATATTTAGGAAAATCATTACTTTTTATCCACTTGTCTAAGCTACCCATATATACATGTATACAGATATATATTATGAAGAATTTATATATACTCAAAATTATAATACAAATATTTATAAATAATTTTAATAAAAAGATTTTTAAATGACATGAAAATAATTAATTATATAAAATATACATCATGAATTTGATAAGTAAATTTCACTTTTGAATTATTTAATTGATTTATTTAGAATGCAAAAACTGAATTACCATACTATAGTGAAATAAGTAAAAATTGATGTCAATGTGTTTTTAATAATATTAATAATATTTTTTTGTAATAAGATTATTTATTGCTTTCACAGATAGTAAGGAAATAATTAATTATATATATTAATAAAAATTATTCTGATTAATAATAAAATAATATATTACAGAATATTCAATTTTGATTTTAGCTTTAAATTTAATTAATTTATGCATACAATATAACATAATATATATCTCGCGATTTTGAAAGCTTACGATACACAATACAGAGGACTTGAGTAATATGTTTTATCTGGATAACAAACAATGATTATCCCAATGATATATATATATAAAAAAATTTTATCATCTTTCTCTTATTATTAGTGTATGAATACACAATTTCATAGATTTTATCGTAAAGTGACAAGCAAACTGATTTGAGTAGAGATACATCTGAACTTGTAGGAACTTTAATTAGCTTGAAATCTACATATAGAATTTTATTAGTACCTTTTACTACATCTAAAGTACATGTTATACCATTTAATAGTATTTAATATGTAATGGTACGGTTTGTTTATATTTACACATAGAATTCTATTAGTAGCTTTTACTACACCAAAGCACATATTATACTATTTAATAGCATTCAATATGTAATAGCATGGTTTGTTCATGATTGCTATTGAGTGAGCAACATGCGAGATATTGTACATAATTTCAGTAAGACAAATATAAATTAGCGCTTCATTATATTTGTCATTAGTCCATCAGGTGTATGTTTTTGTTTTTATTATACTTTGTATATATTATAGGCACAGAAGATTTCCGCATTTGAACAAGCACTAACAAGAAGCTATATTAGGTCAACGCTTGAATGTATATATATATATTATTCATATTTTTTATTTTTATATATTTTATATATGATTTTTGTATATATATAAAGCATTGGAAAGTAGCGCATAAACATAAGTATTGGTGAAAGTCATATAAAGTTTAGGGACAGACCCAAAAATATTTATCATACACAAATTTATTATGTGAACGTATGCACTACAATTTTTATACACTAATTTTTATACACTTATTTGTGTATACTATATAGCGAGTTATGTGAAAGATTAAGTGCACGATTATAATAGGATCTATAGAATTTAGTGACTATTTATGACACAAACTACCCTTATTTCTAAGATTCTTTACGCTACTGGTTGAGTAGTTCTATATACGAATGGCATACGAACTGTTCTCTAAATAAAGTTTGATGGGAATAAGAAACCATATAATGTTTAGGAACTACTTTAAAAAGATTCACAATAAAAAGAGTAGTTTAATATGCGCAATAGAAAGATGCCATATATACATACTAGTTAGTTAGCAATTATCGCATTTTAAGTTATGCATGCTGTACATGATGTATATATATTTGACGGCTATTTTATTTAGTGTTTTAATTGACAGTTTTTCCTGTATTTTTAAGCAACAATAACTTTTTAATTTATATTTGTATTAAATGATACTATAACATATTACTGAATGCAAGTATATTTGATGTAGCGATACTAAGTATCGCAATTATATCAATACGTTAATGAAAAGTATAACAGGATGTGACATCAGTAAGCACACTTCTATTCTATTATGTGTGTTTTATATGATATATAGGATTATTAATATTTTACTATCAGTCATGTATTAGATGTAGAAACAATGTTTTATTTAGTGAAAACTTATGATAGAAGATGCGATACTATGTAACGCTACTATAAGAATAGTTACTATGTATTTTAATATAGGACAGGATGTGACATCAGGAATTTTGAAATCCTTAAGTTATATATAGTTTGCATTACCAGCAATAATTTAACGGCCTGAGGAAGCCAGTAGGTGAAAGTGCTAGCCGTAATTGTTTGTCGACTGTTTTATACAATAAAATATTTTGCATTGTTCTAAGATACTTGCGTGGTGCATTCGTACAAAGAATACTACAAAAACAGAAGTGTTGTAACTATTCAATTTGGATTATACTGTTACTAACGCCTGGAATTACTCGTGTTGGAACTGTTTGGGTTGGAACTGTATGCTTTGATTTATATTACTACTATTATTTGGAGAGGTTCATTGGTGAAAACGCTTAGAGAGGTGAACACTGACTGAGCGGGTCAGTCTCATACCTGCACACCATTACGGAGATGTGAACACAGTCTTGGTGTGCGCTCACTCAAAAATAAGGTACTGTTGAGCTTACAGCATTATTATATTTTAGTGTTAAATATCTAAGAGACTTTCTACATACCATTAACAGTTCTTCAAGGTACAGTTGCATATTAAGTGCAACAGATATATCAAGGATCCCTAACAGTTACACTCTGAGTTTATAATAATAATATCAGCCTCTACACCAGTCATTTCTTTTTTTACTGTAATAAGTATGCTGAAAACCACATGATTTATACATATATAAATATATATATATATATATATATATATATATATATAGATATATATATATATAGATATATATATACACACACACACACACACATACACACACATCTATCTATATATATATATATATATATATATATATATATATATATATATATATATATATATGTAAATAATAATAATGCATTTTATTCATCAATCTAGCCTAATATATTTGCATTTCTCAAAATGATATTAAGAAATTCCCATACATATATATTTTTTCACAGCATCAAATAAATGTGACACCCCTTTTCCATCCAGTCCAAAATGTTCTCTGTACTTTGACACCATTCAATTTAATATATTTACATAATTGTATGGAATGGTTGCTAATACCATTAATGAAATGCTTGCATAAAAGTAATATTATGGGATAGAAGCTGATTTCTACAGCTTAACATGAAAAAGCCAAGAACTATTAATTCTGAATGAAGTTAAATGCAGTATTTTCTATGATCCAAATTTATTTATTTTATTTTATTTGACATTTCTTTACTGGGTAGTGTCTAACTGGGTTGGGAGCCAATTTTCAGCAGAGACCCAAGGAGAAAAATACTCCTACAACATACATAACAAGAAAGTAAACAAAAAATGAATAGCTATATACAGGCAATTGTCATGGCTTCTGCCAAAAATATGTGTTCAGCTCTGACAAATGTGCACTGTGTTCTGAAAATAATAATTTTCTGTGAATTTGTAAATGAAAGGAAAAATATATATTTTTTATGAAAAACAAGTATTTGCTCATTCTCTGTGTAACTTTTAATCAGTGCTATTCCGCAGCTAAACATGAACACATCTGGCTTAGCTGAACGATTGTTTGTACTGAGTACTCTAGAAACAATGCTATGCCAGAGCCTTTCCAGATACTCCATCATGAAATGCTCTGATCAAGCAAAACATGGACATGTTAAAGCTGAACATGCATTGAAGAGCTGGCAACCATTTCTTCTGGGAAGTAATTACTCTTGTACTATAATTATATTCTTATTAATGGAAATGGTCAGACATAATGACCATTTTTAGTCAGCAATGCATTTCATGTCTTTTAACAGACCTTTTGAGGTCTCTAATTTTCTGGCAATTTCAAATTTTGTCCCATAATTTTCATCTGTGCTTTTTGCATTTGTGGATTTGTCTCAAAAATGAAGATTTTAGTTAGTAAATAAATCTGTGCATTTTACTTGCAAATTCCTTATTCATCAGAAAATGTATCTTCGGGGGCGTGGCCAAGATGCCAGTCTGACAGCAGCAGAAATCCATAGCTCTGCTTAGATTTTAATATCCTGACAGGAAATATACTTTAATTTTTTAGAAAAATCTAACTAAACGTATACTAAAAGTTAGATTAACATAGACTATTATTTTTCTAAAAATTAATACATAGTCAACAGAATGTTTTAATTATTCCTGTCGAAGTTTTCTACTGGAAATCTTAAGATGAGTAAATCAAAGAACCCACGGCAGGAGAGTGGAGTGAAGAAAGAATTACATCTTATAATAACAAACATCCAAGAACTGTCACTAAAATTGACAGATTCTAAAACAAAATGGATATCATCAAACAAGAATGCAGTAAACAACTAGAACTTCTAAATGGAATAGTACAAAACAATCTGAACAGATTCTTGCCTTAGAGGAAACAGTAACTGACCTTAATACTAGAGTGACAGAAAATTAACATCATAATGAATTTCTTCTGAAACAAAACACCAGGCTGACTGAGAAACGGGAAGACCTTGAAAGGAGATCAAGGAGGATTAACATAAGAATATATGGAACTCCTGAGAAAGAAGAGGGTGCTAACATGATTCAGTTCCTCAACAAGTGGTTTCCATCAGCACTAAACATGCCTGAATCCCTCTCTTTTGGAATTGAGAGGGATCATTGGTCCCTGGCAAATCCAGCTTCATCTCTGAGTTCATCTAACCCCAGGTCTATAATAGTTAGATTTCTTTCCCTGCAAGACAAGGACTTAGTGCTGAAATTAGCTTGGACTAATTCCCCTATCAAGATGGCTGAAAAAGTTATTTGTTTTGACAATGACTACACCTCTACAGTCATATCCAAGAAAAAGGAGTGTGTTCTTCTAAGTCCTTGAAAAAAGCCAATATTAAAGCTGAAATTCTTTTTCCTGCAAGAGTAAAAATCACCTTGCCAGAAGGAGTGAAGATCTTTGATTCCCTACAAGAAGTAGTAGAATTTATCCAAAAGATGAAAATACTGTCAGACATTGAAAACATGGAATGGTCATCCCAGAGTTTGAAGAGACAGGCAACAAAAAATGAATGGTCTGTGAAGGAAGGAGCAAACAAAAATAAGAAACTAAAGGACAAATGAATAAATTCCTTCTAATTTTAAATGCTTTGTTTTATGAATCATAATATATTTGATTCTGGAAAGTCTCTATGCTGTAAGGTAATGTGAATCATTTTTATTATTAACTTTCTCTTTTCCTTTCTATATCTGCTTCTTCTTACTACATATAGTACTAAGTATTTAAATAACATTTTCTCTCTCGCTTTCTCTCTCTCTCTCTCTCTCCTTTGTTCTGATTCTTTTTTGTTACCAATGTTCCTTTTTTCTCTTTTCCCCATGATAAGTACTTTACATACTTTTCCCTTTTAAATAACTACAAATGATGTATGTCTTCTAATTCTTCAGTAATAGTATAATTTGACTTAATACCAAAGTGCATTTTTTTCTAGTGGTCAGTGGTGGGGCAACAATTTGTTTCTGATTAGTGTTCCTAACTAGATGTTTTAGACTCTTTATTTAGACACATTTAAACATTAACACAGTACATTAATGGTGTTTTACAGATAGTTAACTATAAGTTTATATATATATATATATATATATATATATATATATATATATATATATATATTATATATATATATAATATATATATATGTATATATATAATATATATATGTATATATATAATATATATATGTGTATGTTTATATGAAAGGGCCAATTTTTTCATGCTGTTGAAGTTTTGTGAGGAATCTGGTGGTCTGTGTGACTGTTCTCATTGTGGACATTCATGACATGCACTGACAAGGCAGCTTGAGTGTTTTTTTTTTTTTTTTTTTTTGCTTTCTGTAAACTCTAAAAGCTTCAAGATCTGAATTTCCTGCCAAAATGCTTTTTTCTTCACTAGAGACAACTTCTGTTGTGTATGAGCCTATTTAGATACTTTTTAACAAGTTTATGAAGCTGCAGCTTGAGGAAACAGTGATGACATCATTTGACCTTTTGAACTTGTTAAATGGCTGTACTTAGAATTCTTTTCTCTTGAAATTCGGTTATCCTTCACTAGATACTTTAAATGGTAAATAATTAGTTCTGATAAACGTGTTTAACTCCTTTGAAAACGCCTATGTTCTCTTATAGATGCATACATTCTGCAGATTCAATGACACTATTAGTAACTAAATGACACCAAGTGAATCAGGAGCTGCATTAAAAACTCATTATGGATATTAACATCAGACTTATGTTATATAACTAAACCTTTAGTAATTAAACAGAGGGTTGTGAGGCCCCCCCTTTCTCTCTCTCTCTCCCCCCCTTCCTGATGAAATACGTCAACACAGATATTGTTAATAGATATGACTAACATGTGTATAATTGCAAAATATAATAGTTATGTTATAATAAGTGTTATATATATATGTTCCCAACACGAGAAGAGAAAACAAAATGTTAATGCTGGTACTGGCAATGTAATAAATGGCACAGCTCGAACAGAGAGATATCTTTAATAATCCACATGATTAGAAACAGTACATATGATTTCCACACAATAGAAACAAATCATATGGGAATTCACAACACCAGGGACTGCAGCTGCTTAGAGAAATTTAAAGATGAAACGTGTGGAAATCAGATGTACTGTTTCTAATCATGTGGATTATTAAAGATATCTCTCTGTTCGAGCTGTGCTGTTTATTACATTGCTAGTACCAGCGTTAACATTATATATATGTTCAACAGATCCTTACATGAAAAATGTTAGATAGATGACTGGCAAAATGGTTAAATTATTTGATGTTTCTTGAAAAGTCTTGGAAATAATGACAATCTTCTTAGCCTTCAACTTATAATGTCTATACATACTTTGATCTGATGTGTATTTCTGGCATATCTACATATTAGAGGTGCTATTATCATATATGACATTCATATAGCTTCAGATATATTGGACACTCTCATTCTAATGTATATTTCATGGATTCAGATTTCTTTAGTTGCTTTCATAATGCTTTTCATTTTTTGTTTTTATACTATATTCTAAGCAGAGATGGATAATGTATGTTTGGTATTGGAGAGGTGGTGGATGGATGGCTTAGTTAAGTTTTTAACTAAACCAGAAACTTTATGTTTCATGTATGTGTTTGTAAATAGTTTTGGGTTTTTGAAAGTAGTGCTTAATACACATTATGCATCCATGATAAGTAAGTTTTCAGTAGATTTCAAGTCAGCACGGAAGAAAGGTATTTCAGTTAGTAATACCATATACATTATAGTCAATGGCTTATAAATGTTTATCATTAAATATTAATGGTTTGAACAATAATGTCAAAAGAGCTGGTTTCTTTAAATATATCAAAACACATAAACCCCAAATCATCTTTTTACAGGAAAACCATCTATTAAAAAAAATCTACAAAAATAGTCATTCAGTGGCTATACCATTCTGGCTGATTCATGTTTTAAGACTAAGAGACGGGACACTCTTATTCTATGAAAAAATACTTATACTATGCCAATAATTATAGATACAATTTCAGATAAAGATGAGATGCTAAGCATGGTTATTTTGGAAATCAATAGGAAGTATTATACTTTGATTAATACATACTGGATACCAGGACTGAGTACTAAATATGTTGACAAATATCTGGACCTGATTACTTTAAATGCAATAGGGGAAATTATAGCAACAGGTGATTTTAACTGCCTATTATCAGGCAATGATACTTCTAAAAATGGTAAAATAAAACTAACATCTCAAGCCAAGAAGTTAAATGACTTTACAAACCAGATGAACCTTAAAGATATACATGGTCTAAGAGAACATTATTCCTTATTCTGTACTCAATATTCATATCGGTTTGGTACACAAACAAACATCGATAAGGTCTTTATATACTCTAAAATAAGTGACGTATCTACAATGACTTGTCCACTTTTGGGGCCATAATGCTATAAACTTTACATTAACTACACATATAGATGATTTAAGATTTCTGCAGAGAATTCTTGCTTACATAACTAAGTCAAATGACTTTAGGGAATGGATAATGAAAGAAATAGACATACTTATGGAAACAAATGATAATGGTGAAGTGACTGATACTATACTATGGGACACCTTTAAAGTTTATATATATGGTAGAATAAAATCTTGGTACCTTAAAAAAAGGAGAGAGTGTGACAAAGAACTTTTAGGCTTACAAAAAAAAAATCATCATCAGCCCCCTTTTCCCCATTTTTCTACATGGGGTCAGAGTATCGGGTTAACTGTCGCCAACTCTCTCGATTTCAGTGCCACACTTGAGTCATTGAGTCCTTGTACATAGCTTGCATCAATTCTGCCAATGTTTCTGGGACTTCAAGCCACCACAGTACTGGCCCATATCAGCTTTCTTGGGACCTTGTCATATGCTTTCTCCAAGTCTAGGAATGCCCAGTTGGACTCTCTCCTCATCTCTAGCTTCTTTTCAAGTGTCTGTCTCAATGCAAACATTGGGTCAATTGTGCTGCATCCTGATCTGAATCCAAACTGCTCATCTTCCATCTTACATTCTACTACTCTGCGTATCCATTTATCAGTCACCCTCTCCAGAACTTTCATGCAATGTGATAGGAGTTTGATGCCTCTGTACTGCCCACAGTTGTGGATGCCCCCTTTGTTCTTCTACACTGGCACGAGTATGCTTATTCTCCAGTCATCTGGGATATGCCTTTCTCTTCACACTGCTATTAGTACCCTCAGGAGCCATTTCTCCCTTATCTCACCCAGCATCTTTATCATATCTGCTGTGACCTCATCTGAGCCTGATGCTTTCCCTGACTTCATCTTCCTTAGTGCTGTTCTTACTTCTTCTAGGGTGGGCTCCTCTTCTTCTCTCATTGTAGGCTGTTTCTGTGGCAGTACAGCTTTTGTGGGGTTTTCTTCATTCAGAAACTGCTGGAAATACTCCTTCCATCTGCCTTTGATGTCTTCTGGACTGGTTGTTGCTGGCATCTCTTATGAAGGGTGTCTGACTATCTTCTTTATCTTTCTGTCTTTGCCTTGCCACCTGATATAGTTTCTTTGTTTCCCCTTACTGAGTCGCTTTCCAGAAGTTGGTGCAGTGCCTCCGATGCCCTATTCTTTGCTATTACAACTTCTTTCTTAGCTTCTTTGTTAGCCAACCAGTAGTCCTTCCTAGCCTGGTCAGTCTTTTCTGTCTCCCACTTCTTCCTGTACTCCTTTCTTCTTTTGATGACTTCCTGAACTTCTGCATTCCACCACCAGCTTTCCTTATGTACCTTATTTCCATACCTGGCTTGGCCACATATCTTTTCTGTAGTCCAAACTCATGCTGTTTTAGGTGCTGCCATTCTTCTTCAACAACACCTATTTCCTCTTCTTCTTCTTGGGGTGCTAGAGCCCTGAGTAATTCCTTGAACTGCTGTACTTTCTCTCCAGTCAACTTCCAGGTCTTCAGCCTGGTCTCTGTTGACCTTAGAGCCTTCTTTGACCACTGCTTGCAGCTGAACCACCCCCTTCAACCCTTTTCTCCTTTTCCAGATTTAGAGTATTCCCTCTATCACTATAAAACTGAACTGAAGATTGCTCACTGCTCGTTAATCCTTCCAAGATTTAGTTAATCATTTAGTCTATTATTATTCTTATCTAGTTACTGTTTTAGAAAATTTGTAGCACTGTGTTTTACTTCTTATTAATCAATGCTAATTAGAGCTTACTACTCAATTGTACCTAATTTGCTCCTGTATTTCTCCATGTCATGATCACCTCTACCGTATTCATACCTAGGTCGTTATTGTTTACCATCTACCATCTACCATGGTATTCTGTGGAGCTTTTCTCCCTGGGCCTCCGCTGAAAAACATCCTGTGTCCATTCGGAATTTCCCGGTAAACAAATGTGATAAATAAATGAATAAATAAATAAATAAATAGTGGTTTATGCTGTGGGCTGACTGTTTCACTAGGGATGACTTTGCAATCATGGATTCTGCCCCAGTGCCTTTTCCTTACTAGGAGGAAGTGTATCTGAGTTGCCCATTGACTACTCTTGTATGTGATCTTGTGACTGTCTCTCTTTTGGAACTATGTGTTGGCTACTATCAAGCCATTTTCTAGACAGAAGTCTAGAATGGCTTCTCCTTCTTTATTCCTGTTGCCTCATCCATGTGGACTCAGGCAGTCTTCATGTCCTGTTCTGTCTGTCCCGATATGTGCATTCAAATCACCCATTATCAACACCAATTCATGTTGTCCTGCTTTATCTAGTAGGTCCTGCAACTGCTGTCTGAATGCACACTTTTCCTTACTATCACAACCCTGTTGTTTGGCATAGGCTGAGATTATGAATACTGCCCTATCATTACACTGGTGCTGTAGGGCATAGGCTGAGATTATGAATACTGCCCTGTCATTACACTGGTGCTGTAGGGCATAGGCTGAGATTATGAATACTGCCCTGACATTACACTGGAGTCTGACTGTCATGAGTCTGTCATTAATTCTGATGATATCCCTTACTGCTACTGAAGCTTCTCTCTCAGCACAATTCCTACACAATTTCTAGCCTGCCTTCCACCTGAGTAGTAGACTCTGGATCCCAAGCCAAGTGGCTTTGTTGCACTGCCCTTCCATCTCATCTCCTGGATGGATAGGATGTCCAGCCTCCTTCGTATCATCATGTCATCCACTTCCAAGCTGCATCCTGACAATGAACCTACGTTAAGTGTAGCAATTCTCAGTTCATGTTTGGCAGGTTGGTTGGTTTTACATCCAGCTTTCACTCAACAGAGCTATCCCAGGTAACCCAGGCTGAGCAACTAGACACCAGCCAGCCAGTAGTTTATTGACCTAGGGCTGTTGGACTTTATGGCGGGCACATATACCACTCCCACCGTTAGCATGGGTCCCTGGTGTGGGTCAGAGTAGGCCAGGTCCTCAACCCACTTATCACTGTTAATTACCCATGTCCATATTTGGCAACATTAGTCAACATGACCGAATCACCTAGAGCCATATTTTACAAAAAAAATAGACAAGATAAAAATGGATGCAAAACCAAATAACAAAGTAGCACATAACAAAATTACTAAGTTAAATAAAAAATACTTAGAAGTTCTGAATCATAAGGTAGCCATAAACCTGGAAAAATTGAAATTACAATATTATGCTGTAAATCCCAAGCATCTACATAAACAGTGGTAAGATCCAAAAAAATAAACAATCAAAATCTTATTAATGAGATTAAATATAAAAGTGATGGTTCAGTTAAGAGTACATCTAACGTAATGGGCATATTAGAAGTGTTCAAAAACTACTATAAAGATATAAATAATAACACACCATCTTTGGAGACAGATAATGTATTAAATATTTTTGTTCAAGAAAATATAACTACTAAGTTGTCAATGCAACAAAATAGCATATTAAATAAACAAATAACACTGGTGGTGCTGCGGTAGCGTTGTCACCTCACAGTAAGACGTTGTCCTGTTCGATTCTCAGCTAAAGCATCTTCTGTGTGGAGACATGTGTGAATGGGCGTACCTTCATTGAAGGTTGTGCGTCAAAGCTGGCAACTCGGTACGTAAAAATCTACTGCCAATCATTAGCGGACCGGAGTTCCGCTGTGGCAACCCCTAACCAGGAAAAGCCGAAAGATACAACAACTAACAGAAGTGAAAGAGAAAATAAACAATTAAAAGATAATAAAGCTCTAGGACTGGATGGAATAATTCCTGAACTATATAAGACCTTTCCTGAATATATAATAAAGAAAATGATGAGTGCCTTTACTATGGTTAAGCAAAAATGTATAACACCCCCATCATGGAAATACTCTATCTCCCCCATATTAAAACAACATAAGGATCCCAAATCTTGTGATTCATATAGGCCAATTTTGTTACTAAACACAGATTATAAAATTTTCATGACAATATTAGCTAATAGGATAAAGAAAATGTTACCTAATCTACTGTATAATGATCAGACAGGATTCATTCTTCATAGAAAAGTGTAAGATAACCAGTGGCGGCTGGTGACTTCAAATCGAAGGGGGCTGCAGGAGACAGCTGAATGGGTGGGGCCAATGGGAAGTGGTGTAGCCAACTAGAAAGGGGAGGAGCTATGCTCAAAACCACAAAATCTGGAATTTTAATTAAATATGCTGCCCTGGGTGCCAAACCGTCATTATGAGAGTCCAATCAAGACAAAATGAAGTGTAGAAGAAAAAAAAATATTTCAATGCATTGGCTGCATGACAGCTTACTTAATATCTAGATGGAAACAAAAAGGTTGTGAAGCATGAAAAATAAATAACTTTTTAAATACATTACTGGAATGCCAGTCAAAATCAAGTACAAGAAAAACAAGCAGCACTCAACTCAAACCACTTCTCCTTGCACTGCAGTTCTAATTATAATTTATATTCAGCTTTATTAAAGTACAAAGTAACATGCTGAAAGTAACAATCTCTGTGATACCTCCACTTGTAAAAATGTTTCTTATCCAAAAAATGACCTGCTGCCTGACAAGTATCTACTTGTTTCATTGGGGAAAACATGATCAAAGTAAAAAATGAACAGCAAACAAGAAACAAGCTCAAGATAAATTGCTTAAAAGATTACTGCACAGGTTATGGACCACCATAATAAATTGGCATTCTGTTTAGTTTATGGGTAAAGCCTGCAAAGATGACTGCATGACTCCAACAAAGGTAATGAGCTTCTTAAAATACTGTAATCCTGTCCTTTATTACAAATGCTGTCATATGCATTTCAATACCCAAGGCTTATACGTTATCTAGTTATGCAAGTATTCTCTGCATGGCAACAACAAAAAGGATTTCAATGTTGGCAATTCTTTAACAGTAAGCTTACTTGCATCTTACAATCTCAGTCAAGCTTACCTGATGGTCATGAAATCACTGCTACTTAAACATAGAGCAACAGGCACCTTCTGAATAAGAAGCATAATCAACAGTATAAAAATATGACAGAAAACCAGAACATTCTGCAAAATCAAGCAAGATAGATGAAAAGCCAATGTAGTACTTGTGTCTACCTTGGATGGGTGGGGGGATACTCTCAACACTTAACACTGCATAACTGCTCCTTGCCTTGCTTGGACACATCCAGAGCCACTACATGGGGGAGTGGGGTGCAACAAGTATGTCACAACTTGAAATGTGTCTGGCTGACTGCAAAGGCCCTGACACATTTGTCATACCTCTCAACCACAGAGCAAGAAATCTGGACAAAGTCAGGCACAAAATTAAGGACAATATTTAAATATTGTTCTTATAAACTTTCTAATAGAATAGTAGGTCTTGCATTAGTATGACTTTTCTGAAGGGTATGAAATCTGAAAATGAAATGTCTGTCATTATTTTCTTACTTCAATCTTTAATGATTTGTCACTAATTTGTCAGAAAACCACAATTTTATGAAAAATGGACCAAAAATGTGATGCAAAAATATTAAATAGCCACACAATACAGCTGGGAAACTGAAAAAGAAGGGATACTTTTAAATATTAGCACTGTTAGCTTGAGCAGCTGACAAAATAAACAAATCTACATGCAGTTCTGAAATAAAAGTAATCTATAACTCTTATTATGTTTTCTTCCAAAATTGACATTTTGTGGAGGGATTAGAGGGAGAGCAACATTCTGAGCCAAAATCAGGGACAGTTAAGAGGTTTGGATATACCCAATTCTATAAAGCATTTTGCATGTACCTCTCAACCTGTTAATGGAGAGAATCTGGACAAGGCCAAATATATTGGGGGAATATACAAACAGTACTAAAAATTGCTCTTGTATAAACTTAGTTGATAGAACAGGTCTTTCTTAAGCATGCATTTTTTTTGAAGGTTATGAAGTCTGAAACTCAATGTCTGTCATTATTTAGTGACATAATTCCTAACTGATTTGCCAGAAAACCACAAATTTGATGAGGAACAAACCAAAAAGAAGCAAAAATCTATTAATTCTGTGAAAATCTGGACAGTTAAGAGATATAGTTCAGCTGAGCTGGGGCTGTCTGAGTTTGCCATCCTTCCCCCCTCACAAAATCATGGTTGAATGGAGCCACCCCCTGCAACCATTCCAATGTCCCACTACTTGGCTATTCCGCCCCATTTACCATAAACACGGCAATGTGCATACTGTTTTACTTCTACAATGATTTGGATTTCACTTGAAAATTTTATTTTGTATTTTACAGCACAAACACTAAAACATCTGCTAAACAAAGCAATGCAGTCTCACAATGAAAATAGACTTAGCAATAAAACTCTGCCCTTGAAACTCACATTCATTGAAGCAGCTGTGAAATCCACATTCAAAGAAAATACATTTGGGTAGTATAAAGATTAACTTTGGGCTATTTTCAAATTATAGGCCCCTTACACACAAAACATACATGTGTTGTGTGATACACCTTCCTGGACTGTATTAAATTATATTCCTTGTATAATACAGTACAGTTGTTAGAGGGTGTTTTAAATTTATTGTTTTGAACATTTTTCCAGTAAACAATGAAACAAAATGCATGCACCAATAATGAAAAAACTGCCCAATTGAGAAATTTTCCATCATAAAAAAAGTCTACTCAAACTTATACAATCCACCAGTATCAGTAAATATACCCAAGCTCTGCAGAAGTAAGTCATCTAAATAATTCCACATTAAAGAGATCTGTAACTAATGAAGAGGTTGCCGCTAGCAAATAACTTTATTTTTCATGGTTTCATCGAAAAATAAAGTGTCTGTTGCCCCTGAGGAATAAATTGCCTATATTACATAAAAAAATGATAAGCTAGTAATACTGCAATAGGAAATGGATGGCAAACTGATAACAAGTTCATAGTTAGTATCTTCGCCAAAGAGGACATTCTCAGTACGGCAGCATCTACCCCTCGTGGGAGTAGAACCCACAGCCTTCTGCATCAAAAGCAAGTACAGTACATGTTGTGCTATTAACAATGCAAGCAGACTCAGCATAAGCAGCACTAAACTACTCTTCCCCTGCAGCTCTCAGCTCCTTGTAAAATCTACTCAATACTCAACTGCATCTCAACTTTGCAGCACAAGAAATCTGGAAAAAGCCCAAAAAACAGGGACACATTAAACATTGCTTGTATAATCTTGGAAAGTTGCTAGAATAAAATGCTGTGTTACCACCATATATTTTACTGCCCAGGTCCCTGTGCAAAACAGTCAGAGCAACATACCACTATGCCAGATTAGCTGCTTTGTGAAAGAGAGGAAGACTGAAACTTAAATGGCTATCATTTAGTGAATTCAGTTCTCACCATAGCTGTCAACTTCTTAGCACAAAACACCTGGACAAACCCAGTAATGAGGGAATACAGCCCTCAAACATATTCCGTGATTTCAGTTCTTGCTATAGCTGTCAACCTTAGCACAAAAAACCTGGATGAAGCCAATAATGGGGGAATACATTCCCAAAAATAGGGAAAAATTTCAAATATTCATCTTATAAACTTAGAAAATTGCTAGAATAAAAGGTTGTGTTACTATGTATTTTCTGAAGAATATGAAGTCTGAAATTCAAATGCCTGTCAATTTTATTTATTTAACATTTCTTAACCAGGAAAGTCTGATGGCACAAAAACAATTTTCAGCAGAGGCCCAGGGAGAAATACTGCAGACACATGTCTTTGTAAAATGGCAGGACACCAGTGCAAACCCACGGAGGAGATGCAAACTCCACACAAAAGGCACCACGCCAAGAATCAAACCAGAGAACCTGTAGCTGTGAGGCAACAATGCTACCACTGCACCATCACATATATAAGGAATTAAACATTCAGAAACCTGAAGTCTGAAATCCAAATGCCTGTCAATTTTATTTAACATTTGTTAACCAGGACAGTCTGACTTGGAACAAAAAACAATTTTCAGCAGAGGCCCAGGAAGAAATAATGCAGACACATGTCTTTGTAATATGGGAGGACACAAAAGCAAACCCACACAAATACAGGGAGAAGATGCAGACCCCACACAGAAAGCACCCCGCCCAAGAATCAAAGCTGAGAACCTGTAGCTGTGAGGCAACACTGCACCATCAAATATCTAAGTTTTTAAATATTTAGAATCCACAGATATTATGAGGAACAGAACAGATCAAATATGAGGCAACAATCTGCAAATTCTTTACAAATGGTGGTGGGTAGGGAATTCAGGCCCTTGCCACCTGCATACAAGGTACAGGGTTCAAGCATGAGTATTCCCTACCACACCACTATGAGTTCTCTCTCGCCACCAGTACACACACACACACACACACACACACACACACACACACACACACACACACACACCTTTATCTCTGTCGAGCAACCCTGTAATTGCAGTGTATGTTAGATATCCACCTTCATCACCGGCAAACAAATCCATTGAGCAAATCCACCCTGTAATTGCACCATTGTACATTAGCTGCTCACAATTGGCCCAGCGTACCTCATTAGCTGCTAAATGCACCTTGATTGATCCAGCCTGCTACTGCAGTCCGGAGTGCCTCAATTCTGTGATGTCACCACCGCACAGACTGCTGGGCACCTCGGGGCTGAGATGCCTTCCCCCCTATCTAGACTGCTGAGAAAGCAGTCTGAGAGTGTTCCCATGTATCTAGAGTGTGTGTGGAGTACTTCCAGGAATGTGTTTCTTTCCTTTTATTTATTTTTGTTTTCTAGGTGGGAGGGCTGCTATAGCATGAGCCGCCCCTGAAGATAACATTATTAAATTACTATCATTAATAGAATAGGCATGCAGATACAAAAAAAACAACTATTATCAGCCTAGACATAGAAAAGGCTTTTGATGGTCTTATCTACAAAGAATTCTGATTGGTTTTGAATTCTCCTCATATTTTGTTAACTTATTAATGAAAATTTATAGTGGGGCACAAGCTTATGCGAAAATCGGATCATGTCTATCCTCACCACTAGAAATCCTCATGGGAACTAGACAAGGTTGTCCTTTGTTACCATTATTGTTTGCTCTTTCCATGGAACCTTTTGCTAAATATATCAGAAACAAGCAAAATATAAAAGGCTTTCAAATTAATAAGGACTATTGACCTAAGATACAATTATTTGCTGCTGATATGTTGTTAACGTTGGGTGATATTGATGGTTCTTTGCATGATGTTATAAATACCTTAAGCAAGATTGAAAGAATTTCAGGGCTTAAATTTAATCATAATAAATCCAAAACATTACTAATTAACAAAAAGATCAACAAAAACCTAACAGAGAATAGCCTGTTTACTTGGGAGAATGATGTATTAGAATATTTGGGTGTCAGTATAAAGAATACATGGAAAGAGTCTGTTAAACTAAACTACAATAATTTAATAACCACCATTAGTGAACTAATCAAAAGATGGAATAAAATATTCTTCACAATGGAGGATAGGCGCTCTCTAATTAAAATAATTTTACCTGAAATTTTGTTTTATATACAGTCGTTGATACTACCCCCTCCCAAAAACTTATTTAAAAAATTAGATTCCACACTACTTAAATTTTTATGGTTCACCTTAAAATCTAGGATTGCATATAAATGGCACTTTAGAGCTTGGAACAGTAATTGATTGGCATTCCCTAACTTAGATCTTTATTCCAAATCAGTTATAATTAATGTTATATTACATTGGATCACACTTACCTACATATCTGGCTGGAAAACAATACATGAGATTCATATAACTGATGTCAGAACTACAGAAAATCCATTTGGGGAACAATATAGAATGAGTAGAGTTCATTGGCTTTTACATGAAATTTGTTTATTTAATAAGAAGTTTGATAATTTTTCTTATGGCATTAATCAAATATTTAATAACTTTAAAACTATAATAGATTGTAATTACAGCATTAAAGAATTTCTATTTCTTATATTCCCTGTAGCATACTCCCCTGATTGCCTAGATTCTTTCAGCATCAATGTGATGCAAAAATCAAAGGAAAATAACTTGATATTCTGGCATCAGTTTACTGAAAATGAGTATTAAACCACTAAACTCTCTTTTATGTAGTTTTGATAATAGTCAAGATAGTTGGTTGTTTATACAGTCATTATAGCAGTTTATAGAAAACAAAATGAGAGTATCAATAAACCTAGTGACTGAATCTATACCCTAGCTTGAGCCAGCTTTTTATTAGGTGTTGAAAAGACAGATGATCAAAAATTAAGTATCTCAGCTATCTATAAGATACTAAGAGAAGACACTCTAAAGTTTGACTCAGATTTTTGGAATTACTATGTAAAGATTAATGGAGAGCAAATATCTGATGAATTTAAAAAATTGTTATTGAATTCTATGTATGGTACCTCTTCTTCATTATATTGGAGATTGTATACATGGAAATTTATGAATAGGAGTTTCTATACTTCACATAAAATAAATTTTATACTCAAAAACAGTGAAAGTAAATGGAAATGTGATGAATTACTAGAGGCCAACTGGGTTCACATGTTCATTGAATGTAGAAATGTTGTTCAGTACTGCAATGACTTCAGATATTTTGTAAATGCTTTATGGTCTGATAACTGTCATGTTTCTAACTCACTAATCCTATTCAATGTTCCTATACCTAATGTAATACCTAAATTTCAGATTGGGTTATTCTGGTCAATTCTTGAATTGCCAAAAAAGTTATTACTTTAAACTGGAAAAGTTACAAGATTTGATGTTTAAAGATTTTATTAATTTAAATTTTTGTAAAAAGGAACTGCAAACCATTTGTTATAGAACTGATAACATTAGTCATAAAAAAAATAGCAAGGCAAAATTTGGAAAACCTTTTGAACAGATACTGATAACTTCTCATGTATAAAATGATTGTTTATCATGGATGAATGTAAATATTGTAAATAGTTTTATTATTGTTTTAGTGTATTTGTTATATGTACATTGTATATGTTTATAATGAAAACAAAATAAAAACGTTTTTGAAAAAAAAAAAGAAAATGTATCTTCATACAATCCAGTCAGTTTTCTAAGTAAACAGCACCAGTATATAAAAAGTGTCCATGTTG